>NC_046334.1:43836544-44137377 GCF_000738735.6 Corvus cornix cornix
TTCTTATATTCCATTTAGTAATTACTAAGCAACCATGAAAGTTATCAAATAAAACATGAGTGATTGAAACTTAAATTTGTCTATTTAAAAAAAATTAGAAAGCAAAACACTCTTCAAACATCTGTTCTCTTTAATCAAGTTCTGCATCTGCTCTTAGTACTTTAAGTGAGAAGTCTCTCCCAGGGGATGTTTCAGGTTTATTTAAAACCATCTTCTTTTACTGCTGAAGTGGCCCCAGAGCTGGGAGAGTATATAGCAATTAGCAAGGCTCTGTAGGGTTGCAGACTCTTAAATCCTCAGTATTTTAATAAATTAAGAAGTTTCCAATGATATTGCTGTTTCTGTACATCTGGAAGGAAACTTTGTATTTCGAAAATGTAGATACGTATTGTGTGTCACACCTTTCTAAGTGCTTTACCAAGTCCCATAGATTGGGAAACAGGAACACAGAGAGAGAGAGACTTGTGCATGACTATAGACTAACTGTACAAACGCAAAAGCAAGGAACTACTGAATGGCAGTACTGCCTCTAGCTTTGCCTGGTAGGTCTTTCAACTCCTAGACCTGCAGTGTGCACTAGCATACATGTTGTAGCAATTTCACCAGTTTTTCCATTAATGGAATTAATTAATTAATCATTACAAAACATAAATACAAGCACCACAAGCTTAAAAGACTGTATCAGTATAAAGATCACTGCTGCAAAAAGCTGACAAGCTTGTTAGGCAAGATATACAAACCAAGGCAAAACAGATGGCAACTGGCTGGGTGCTGGAGGGTGAAGGGATTAATGAAAGGGAAAAGCCAGCGAGAACAACTTCATGAAGAGATGAATTGTAGAGAGCTGAGGGGAGAAGTAAGAGAGTGCTGAGCACATGCAACTAAAAAGATAACCCAGGTCTAGAAAGATGTGTAAGGTCATGTATAGGAAAGGATCCGAGAGGAGAAGAGAGAGGACTACTAGTAGTGAAAAAGTTTGGAGAGAAGAGTGGGAAGGGCTGAAGATTACAATAATCAGGGAGGTAGCATTGATAGACTTAAGAGGTGTAAAAGATTCAATGATATAACAGCAAAGAAATACAAATACAGCAGTGTCACTTTGGATTAAAATGCTACTACCATAGCTGTTGACCCTTACTTTCTGTCTATAAGGGAACTGCATCTTTAGCAGCTACGAGACATGACATAGGATAAGAGAAACACTGAAAGTAGCCAATTTTGCTGGGCACTATAGATCAGAATGTGAGAATGTGAATCCTGGTATTTATCAGAAGTATATGTACCAATTCATAAACTTAAGGTGACTCAATTTAATTGTGCATGAAATCAACATGGAATATCTAAAAAGCTGTTACTAGTGTGCTCAGGTTTATTAATAAATTTAATTTTCTGTGTCTGCAAATACTCTTTATTCTACGTACTAATATTTTTTCCAGTATATTTCCAAGAAATAATTATTTTATTCACTTGCATTTAATTTCAATTTCAATATTTTACAGGATTTCTTTACTGAAACTAATTTAATTACAACAAGGGTAGATGTGTATACAGTGAATGTGAGGATTTTTCAAGCTCTGGGGCATCTTGCAATTTGTGTGTCCTGTTGCATTGACTGTTCTTCCCCAAGCAATGAACGAATACTTTATGTCTGACTTAACATTTATGGGCTTTTGATGAAAATAAGGCATCTTTTATTTATCATGCTTTGCACAGCTTAGTTCATTTTCTCTGCTACCCAATAAAGAATATGTATTTTCCATTCCATCAATACATAGTTCAGAAGGCTGATTATTTTTTATGGTTTAACCAAAAAAATTTCACATTACTCTTGTAAATAATACTAAAATACAGTGGCTATGAACGATAATTGGATAATGAAACATTCAACTGCAGGCAGGTTCGAAAAGAATTCCTTCAAAAGCTACTTAATGAAAAATTATGGAAAAACAGAATTTTTAGGTGCTCATTTCATTTAAATTGAGATTAAAACAACAAATGATAAAATGTAGGCTTGAAAGAACAATTTAAAGTGTTAAGAGTAATGAAACTCTGCTAGAAGTTTCATTCAGAAAACAAAGCAGAAAAAACAATATAGGGCAGTTAATTACTTGTGGCCAAAGCTAAAAAAACCCCCAAAAAACAAAAAACCAAGAACTTTTTTTTAATATCAGTAAAGCGTGGATAAGACTGCGTCCTTTTGAAGCAATGTTACAAATATTTACATGCCTAAAATTCCCAGTAATACAATACTGTGCTAGTGTACTGATGTCGTCTGTTCTGTTCTTAGCACCCTCTCTTTCATATTCTGTAGGCTTTTTGGACTGAAACTGCCTAAGGTGTGGTTTCCAGAGAGCCCTCCAAGCTCCTTCCTGACTAGCAAAGTTAACTTAGAGTTCATGCTTTTGGTTTATAGGGAAGAATAGTCTCTCTGTCACTCCCATGTGTATGAGTTGACTGATGAAATCCTGTGTTGATATAATGAAATTTTATTACTCAGTCACTGAGTATCTGATATTTAATGTATCATTTATTCACTTTAATACTAGGGTGAGAAGGCTTCAAAAAAACATTCTCTAACATATATCAACACACTTTTCTTATCCAGAAAGAATTATAAAGGGAAAATGTTCAACAGTATAAAATAAAATTATTACATAATCTTTCAATAGTTAATTATATCAATTAAAGTGAAAGTTATAGCAAAATGAAAAATTTCATCTGGTTCTCATAAAAAAGGTGGATTAGTACAGCCATGAAAAAGTCCTGCCATGGCAAAAATGGCTCTTGCAGAGAGATTTGCTGTATGTGAGCTCATCCATCATGATTGTGTTCGCTCAGTGAGTAACCTTCATGATGACCCCCACATTGCATCACCTTTCCCATTTGAATGCTTTACTGTATAAGGGTATTTTACCAGAATATTAATTAAACAATTTTTCCCAACCCTAGCCAAGAAGAAAATCATGTGAAAGAATCAAATCAGAATTGGAAAATGTCTGAGGTGCAAGAATCAAATCAGAATTGGAAAATGTCTGAGGTGCATCAAAAAACGTCCGTCAAAATTACTGTCCCTTCCTACACACATGCCCTCTAAAGAGCACCTTATAGACCTGCACTCATATCTAGCACACCTAGGGACACTTTTCTGTTATAGAAATTAACAATGGCATTACTAGGGTCAAAGAAAGTACAGAATTCTCAGTACTTGTATTTATGCACATTAGAAAAAAAAAGTCTTTCTCAATTTTTTGACTCCGGCTATGTTTATCCACCTCTGTTTTGATTTATCTTTGCTACATGGAGGTCACTGCAGAAAAGAGGATGCACAGCAGGTTCTGTTACTGTTTCATTTTTTACCACTGCATGATGTTTCACACAGGCATGACTGAGTTGTTCAGTTCCAGAGAACAGAAACAATTTAGGACGTTTGAATTTTTTTCTTTTTTAAGTAGGATAGTGAAGTTGATGCTTGAGGTCATGCATATAGCATTAAAGCAATTTCAGTTTTCTTTAACTGTTGCTTTAGGCAGGCCAACATAATGTTACATTTTTCCTGACAGATCATCAGTATGCATTGTTGTTAGTATTGTTAAAGGCAAAGTTTTACTAGCCTGAGGACAATTCATCACATAAAGACCGATAGTTTCAAGGTGAAATCTACAACCAGTGAAAGGAAAAGGATAGACGGATTTCACGTCTTAAGATATAACTGCACTGGGATCAATTGATGAGGCATCAAACAAAAAGATTAATGTATTTTAGCATATATGACTGAAGTTAAAAAGCAGGATACTAAATTAAAAGGGGAATGAGAAAATAACAGAGTTTATATACTTGGTCCTCTTTAGTGTTTTGCATGTTTAGTAAAATTCGTAAGAACTATCCACAAAAAATGAAGAGGCTTCTCTAAAAAACGCTATGGGATTGTGATGAAGATGACATGGTTGAGACCACTGAAGGGTCAAAGAATCAACAGTATGTTTATTTAAAGTAACAGAAAATGAGGTCAGAGCTACCCAAGAGACCAACAGAAGCATAAAAGATTTAACACTGGAAACCAGATAAGCAAATTACACATTTGTGAAACTAATAAATGAAATTTGGTAACAGCAGAGCAAAAGGATCAGCTCTAGTGATGGTTTCCAATAATTCTGCATTGAGTGAGGATTTAAGTTTGAATGATTAAGTTATTACCATGAAAACTCAGAAGAATCTAGGACAGACCAACTAAGCCCAAAAGATCTTGCTTAAATGTGCAGAAGCCGCAACATTATAAAAAATACCCCAAGAAAAGTGTGTAACACTTAGCCAGCTATTAAATGTTTCTCATGAATTTATGCATACACACTGTTCATTTCTTTATGAATTTACTTGATCAGTGTTACTGATTTGTAAGTTGTGGTATTGAGTCTACTTAGCTCCTTAAGACAGAATTTGGTTTATGGATCTAATAATTTCATCACAGTAACAACATGATGTGGCACTACTTGATTTTATCAGGATTGTGATGAATCATTCTTTTCAGCATTGCCCTGGATTTATTTCTTTTTTAAGCAGCTTTAGCATACTAACAGGTACACTTATTTTTGATATGCATCACCTATCAAACTAAATATTTTTAAATTAAGCTTTTAATAGAATTGTTCCTGTTGCAGCGGTTGAGGCCGCAATGGGACCTGTCGGGGAGTTGCAAGGCCCTGGATCAGTCTGGGATTGTTGGTGGGCCGGTACTGAAGTTTAGAATCTCACCCTTGGTTATGGTGAGATCTTTGCTGTGCTATATAGATTAATGTCAGCTGGTTGGCCCGTTGGCCACCCTCCCCTTTTTCTTTATGTTCCTTATTGAATATCCATGTTTTCTAGAACCTCCCACATTGTTTGAAGCCCTATTGGTTTGTGGTTCCCCGGTTCCACCCCTTTCCTTCCCTATTGGCTCCAACCCTGTCAGTTTGTGTCTGCTCCTCCCCCTGGCCCTCACCTTATTGGTTAAGGGTGCTTTGCCTGCCCATGGTACCTCCCCCTATATAACCTTGGAACCCCTAATTGTTCGGATCTTTCGTCCCTGGATCCCTCCAATAAACCTATCCTTTGGAACTCTGTACGGAAGACCCCTCCTGCCTCTTTGTTCCTGGACTGCTCTTTTGGATTTCTATCTCTGTGTGTGTTTGGTTGTGTGCTGCCACGGCACCCGGTGTGTGTGTGTGTGTGTGTGTGCTTGTCTGCGGGTGTGCACAGCATCACCCTGGTGTCCCTGACGGGGAGTGGCTGCTGAGGACCAGCTCTTATGAAGGACACTCAGGGAAGTCGCAGCGGCAAAGACACTATCTGGGCTAAACACTGCCGTGAGCGTCAGCTCCCCCTAGCTCCAGTTCTTGCTGTCCTTTATTCTTAGCTTGGATACTAAAAGAGAAGTATGAAATCTACATACACCTCCAACTTCTGCTAGAAACTCCCATTAAAAGATGTCTGGTATTTCAATAAATTCAAGATTGATTGTGGGGAGAATAAAATAAATCCACTCCACCTAGTATTTACAGCAAACAGATTAGCAAGAAAAGAGGTAAAAGTCCTACATTATTTAAATTAAGATTCCCAAAGGTTATAGTATCTGATACTACAGGATATGTAATAGACCTCAGTGATTAAGTTTGCAGGAACACCAGTGGTATTGTGTTGGCATGCAAACTCACAGAGCATACTAATGCTCACAGTGCTGTTCAGCACCAGACATCCTAGGTATTAGCAGCCAAAAAACCCTATTGCAAACATTCACAAATGCAACGCAAGGTCTGGCACAGATATGTTGTTAATAGGTGATATGAACATTCCTAAGATGAAAGAACTAAAAATGAAACTAGTACAACTGTCAGGTTCTCTTCAGTAGTTACTAAATTGCATGGCAAGGAACCCACCACCACCACCAACTGCCTTTTCCATTTAATTAACTTGTTATTAGAAGATGGAAGGGAGCTCAGACCACGGATTGCCATTCTTTGGCAGTGCTCAAGTGAGCTCTGAGCTGCAGATTAAGCTCGTAATTCATGCTTCTTTAAAGTTTAAGACCTAAGTAGCTAATGGGAGGTAAGAATACCTCACACTTAGGAAAACTGGATCCTGCCTTTCACCCAGGCAGGTGAAAGTCAAGCTAGATGTAATCTCCAGAGAGTATACTGAGAGGCGGGACAGACTATCCCAAATGGCAAACTACTAGCTCTATACTGATGAAATTTTGCAGTATGATGCTACTGGGCCCTTTACAGACCTCTTTCCTTACCAGAAATTACTAAAAAGCAGGAGCATACCTTGTGCACATATTGCAACGGGAAGAATTTCCTTGTTTTCAGTATGGTGTTACTAAATGCTAAAACTAATCTGAAGCAACCTAAATGTCAATTAAACAGCCTAAAGAGACCAAGCTCTGTAAAAATGAAAATAGTTGTAAAGTCTCAGAGCAAATTCTAACAGAAAAATTGTAATAGCTGAAATTACATCTAAGTTGGCTTTGCAAGGCTGAATCCTTTTTAGTAGAACATAACACAGAATATAAAACTGGCTGTTGTACTAATCATGTGGCCTAATCAGAGAAATCTACTTTTTCATTTGTCAGAAAAATTGCAACTGTTTAACTAACAGGTGTATGTATAATTCAGAAAAACTACAATCCTTTCTCTCCTCCATGGTGTGGCTGACAAAAGAAAAGGGTACTTTTAGTGAAGTCAAAGCTTAGCACTGTACACCACTTTGTTGTTTTGTGCCCTGTCTTATGTACAGCTTAGTTATACAAAAATAAACATTTAATAAAGCCTTATAAACTAAAGCATGTTTTCTTTTTGCATTTTTCCGGGGGCACTGAGTATATCACACATCTGAGCTCAAACCCTTTTAACTGGTCTGCCTTAACAGTCATGCCAACAGTAGCATTCCAGCCCTTTTTGGTTTCCTTAAATTAATCACCATTCTTCTTGCTTCTACCACCTTCCATTGGTTTCAGTGGTAAAGATTAAAGATTGTTTACCTGAAAGCAATTCTTAAACTTCTATAAAGCTATTACAATCTTTAAGATGAGAATTTAATGACAGATTACCTGTATGGGTAGCCATGGTATTTGGAGCGAAATATTGACAGCAGGAAGCTGAAGAAAAAGACCACGAGACCGAGGCCTACCAGACATATTACTGGAAAGAAAACAACTCTGTTTATTAGCACAGAAAAGATTTAAAACTGCAATCTCTACAAAGAATATTATTTATGTCAATCATTTATAGAGAATTTGACACAGTTAAATACAAAATGTTACTGCCTTGACTACTGAAGCCCACTACCTTCTGACAGGATTTCAAACCGATATGGAAATAATATTTATGGTTATTAGTAAAAAATTACCTGTCAGGGTAAATGTCTTTTCAAGAAAAAAAGAGTAGAAATTTGAAAGTCAAATGTATGTGGGTGCAAACACCTTACTGCTGATAATGGATTTAATAACCCATTAAATTATACATATCAAATAATGTCATTTCAGGTATTTGCTTTTTCTTTTTTGAAAAAAAATTACATTTAGAAAAATGTCCCTTGACTAATGGAATCATGTTCTCTCTAGTCAACCATCTATGGCTGAAGTAGCAGTAAAGGCAGCTTAGAACTACTTTATCTATTTATTAATGGCTAAAAATTTCACTGTTCTAAGTTCCAAGGCTGGCAGCCAAATCACTTTTTACTCTTAGCTCACTAGCAATATAAATCTTCAGGTTCTGAGGGTAAATAACAATGATGCAGACCTTCTGATAGCATCCAGGTGAAAGTGCTTTGAGTCTTTTCAGGCAAAGAATGAACTAACAAAGTAAATGCTTAAACAAAAAAAAATTTGGAACATCTGTTTGCACCCTGCGGAATAATAGCATAAAACCTTCTTGATTGTGATAGCCTGCTCTACTGCGTGTAAATAAATTTTTTAAAAAGGGGGACATATTACAAACTGATGCATATAACTGAGATGCAGCTCATCTACATTAATGTTTTGATTCTAGTGAGTTACTTTGATTTTTGAAACTCTTCTTATACTATTCCTACTTTAGCCAACTTTTTGCTATTTAATTGCAATATTCATGCTTCAAAAGTATGCTGACTTTGAGCGAAGGATGAGCAAACATAAAGCCAAGGAAACTGACAATGATGCATTTTTTCATTAAAGCAGACCATGTGGAAAGCGACACATGTCAACTGGAATATAAAATTTTTACAGTTATTTTGAGAAAACTAGCCATGTACAAACCTAATAAACATTATATTCATTATAAAGAAATCACCACTGACAAATATGATTTCCAAGCGTGGATGAGTAAATTGGAAGCGTGAACAGTGCAAGGCAGATACACAGAAAGCATTCACGCAATGCCCACAAAGAGCAGAGTCTGAATTTTTACTGCAGTCCACTGATATTTCACTGTGCCTGTGTTCACAGGCCCAGATGTAAGATCATATTCCAATTAAACTTATGTCACTGTATCCTTTGACATCCCTGTTAAAGCTAGTTACTGTAGAAGATACTCAGAATTAAATGATACATCTACAGCTTGCTGAAGGAGACACCCTCAAATCACTATAGATTAGAGAGATCTCAAGCCATTCAACCAGCTATTATGAAGAATTCTAGAATGCTTTTAAAGAAAATAGTTGGCCAGCTCTATCTGCAATACTGTGTATTATAGAGAAACTAAAGAACTGATCTCAAAAGAAAGAGGAGGCAGAGTAGGAAATTTGGTATATTCCAAAGACCTTTAATGGCTTATATGAGAAAAGTCAGGGGATATAAAAGGTGCAAAGGCAGATGGGCATATTTGTTTCAACCTATGTCATACTCAGAAAAACCTTGTTTGACGTAACAGTGAGGAAATTTGATTCTGGATAAAACAGTTTCATATTGTGTGTTTATGTGATTCATTGACAAAAAATCTCACAAATATTCTGAGTAACAACAAAATTCAGAAAAACATAAAAATTGAACTTCAAGCTAAGTATCTTTAGACATTACAGATTAGGATATGTTTTGTACTACACCTACTGCTTGGTTTCCACCTTACTCTGGAGACATGATACTGACAAGAGTACTGAATAAAAGAATTTTCACACTCTTTTGGATGTTGTCATCTTAAGTACATAAATTCATTTTGAAAACAATGTTTTGAAACTCTTATTCTTTATATCACTGACTTCTGATATAACTGAAGAGCCAAAAAGCATTTCTGCAATGTAGCAGAGATACTGTGTCAACCTGTCCCTTGACTGAGAATGCTTAAAATATTTTTTTACTCTTACTACTTCATGTGAATGCAGTTTTATCAACAGAATTTTTATGCTCTCCTCTTTTCCAACCCACTAAAGGTAAATACGGTTTAAGGCAGAGACTTCTGAAAACTTAACCAGATATTCACTTGTAATTTCACAGTGCCTTCTAACTGTCTAAGCATTGCCTTAGCTATTCAGTCAACTTACTTCTCCTTTTTCCAACATCCCCTTTGGAGGTAGCAGCTTCATTCAGGAGTACCATTCCCATGGTGATAGCAGCATCTGTATCGTCATTGTCAAGGAAAGCAGCAGATGTGTTGATACCTCAGAAAGCCACCAAGGTACATCTATGAACTACAGCTTTCAAGTTCATAAAACAAAAGAAGGTATTTACATATAACAACTGCATATCACAATCTGTACTGTGCCGATACACTCACCTGTGGCAAAAATGTGTAGGATTTTTCTTTGTGCATTCTGGATTAAAAAAAAAAATTAAAGAAGGTTCAAGAAACTTTAAAGGACAAGTCATCAAGTAGGACACACAAATTTTGGAAACAGCCATTCCCCAATATTTTACAATATTCTGTGTATTGGTACTAAAGGATTTTTTAAAAATGAAAACTGTAAGATCCAGGAATCATTCACTGCAATTGCACACAATTCATTGGTTATTTGACACAAACTGAAGCAGTTGGACTGCTTTATCTTCCTCTGCATTTGGATAAGACATTAACTCCCTCTTTAGTGTCATATTGCCTAATAGTTTAGCAGAGAAACATCTCAGAGGCAAAGTCCTCAGTCACTTTCAGTGTTTCGTTGTCTCACTATAACTGTTAGAAATGTGAACACGTACATAACAATAAAACAATTTCACTGATCTAGCAAGCTCTTAAGCCATTCACTTAATTGTTTATTTGAAACTGTATAACCGAAAAGGAATGGTTACTACTGTGCATAACACCTGTTCTGAAGCAGAGGCAAGCCTGAATGCTCCGAAGCAGGTGTGAATCATGAGAGCTAGAGGTCACAATATCAGGAAACACAAACTTCAACACGCTTTACAGATTGTCAAATAAGGTTGGAGTTTTCAACATTACTTACCCCAGAGCATGATGACTACAAACTTCAAGAGTAAGATGTTATTATTTATGCACACAAATAATTCACAGAAGATACTTCAAACATGCTAGAGCCATAAATAATATCTGCATCTTGTAACATTACACTTGCAGTGATCTTGTAATATATTAATATTTTTCATTTTAGGAATGTTCAAAATTAGACCAAAATGCTCAAAGACAGCTGAAATTTTCATTATAAAATTTTAATTAAGCAGAGCTTGAGCAAAGGGATTTAGAACTGTCAATGCTAACACAATCACACTTCATCAGAGATGAGCAGCCTGATTCATGTTTGACTTCCAAATTTCATACACACAGACTGAGAAACAACAAATTAAGAACAACAAGATTTTAAAAAGTAAACATCAAGAGTGAAAGATGGCAGAAGCAAATAGGCAACATGAAGGAAATATAATTTTTAACATCACCTCTTTGATACAGACATCTCCATACAGTCCTAAATTAAGCTCTAATTAAAAACACACTAGTAGCTCAAATTAAATTCCTCACACATGTACAAGCTGCAAGGCATAGAGTCAGTCTATGAATAATTGGTTGTGTTCAAGTCTTCCAAAAGCTTATGACTGCACTTGACAAAATAGAAAAAAAAAAAGGGCAAAATATTGTGAAAAAAATAATCTTGGAATCCATGACACAAAAATTGCTTTCTAAAAATTTTATGTGTTACGATTCAGATTCATGAGCATATGGGACTGGGAATCTCCTGTTCTACTGCTATGCTTCCAGTAGGGAAAAAGAACTGGGGAGAATGTCATGAGAATCATTCAATTCTTTGTTTTCTGATGTTACAAAAGCATAAAGATGAATTAATTGAGAGAGTTGTCACAAAAAGGGATGAGAAAAAAAATTCCACATGTATTTCTACCCTGTTAAAGAAAAGCCCCTACGGTAGCACTATCAAATAACTTTACCGATTCCTCACTTAGATTTATAGGAGTATTTATGTCCTGAGTTTAACAGTCATGGGAAAAAAAAAACCCCAGTCCCAAGATGTAAAGATAACTCACCAGGCCCTCTTGGGGAAGTGCTACTTTTTGCAAAGATTTTGAAATGCCTTGTAAATGTTTTTTTTGCTTGATTATCTCATGCAATATCAGTACAAAATGTGGTCCTTTGCTATTCCCTTACCTGGCTGCTTCTGAGAAACAAACCAACCAACCACAAACTAAAAAAGCCATTTGGGAGACATCCCTTCTGTAACTTAGTTCTTATTTTCTTACCAGACCATGAGTTTAATTCACTTTTCTTACCATCAAGAATAACAGTCTCGCAGAAGTAACTTGTTTGCTCTGCGACTGAGAATTATAGATTTGTAACCACCTGAATTGTGCTGGGCTTTTTTCCCCCTCTCTTTTGGAGCTTCACATCATTCATTACCTCTAAAGCTCCCCTCATGCTGTCACTATTTTTGCTTCAGTTGTTGCTTTCTAACTTTAGTCATCATTGCTGAGCTTTCAGCCTCATTGGCTGCCTTTTACCTTCAATGATATCAGCTTCATAGCCACAGTGTAACATGGTACTTGCCTCAGCTCTCTGATGCTGAAGTAAAAATTCAACCTGAGTCGTCATTTCAATACTTAGCTTCAATAATTAGCTTTTTACCACAGAATATATAGCTGTCACTCATTTCTCAATATATTTTTCACTCATTTCTAACATTCTCTGTTACGCCTTTACACTATTTTGATATTCTACAATATAAAGCAACAGTCCCAGCTCTGAAAACAATCTTTTATGGTATCTCAATTCTCTAACAGTGCAGAATGTAAAATTTTAGCAAGTGGTTACTTGGACAGTTTTTCATCTGCAAAAAATGATGCATCAAAAGATGTACTTATTTTCCAATTTCTCCTTATCTCCCTCACTATGCATTATGAAACTGTTTTGAAAAGATGAGGGGAATGTAGCACTCAGATAAGCCATGGCAAGCAAATGTTTTAAATTCAGATGTTCATGTTTTCTGATAAATTTGTCTATTGATTTTTTTCTGTGTAAATCCTGTTATTTACCTTCTCAGATTATTACACTTTTACATATGAAACTTCTGCTCTTCCTTTTCCTATCTATCCAGCTGATACATGATTTTTGTAAAAATTGAAAACAACTTATTTACATAGGGCTTTTGAAAAGGTTTCGAATTTTGATTCAGGAAGAACAGTTTTAAGTAGGATGAAAAAGACAGTGATCATCACAATTTATAAGTTTATACAAAAAATGATCAGTAGTAACAAATTAAATATTCAGCCCTGAAAAAATCAAGATGTTTTATCAGAAGTAGGAAAAAAAACAGGCCACCAAATCGAAAACGAAACAAAACAAAACATATTGGATCAATAAAATCCAAAATTATAGATATCCTACAAAATGAAACTAATTACTAGTAAATTTGGGATACTTTTTAATTAGCATATTTTAATAGAAAATTAAATCACAGAATGCCCAAAAGGAAGAAAACCTGATTGTTCCAAAGTTTATTAATGTAATACATAATTTATATCTTTACATCACAAATTGATTCCTAATTAGTAGTAAGTGAGGAATGAAAGAAGGAGAGATAATAGCTTGACTAGCACTTGGTTACTTCTGTGAAAAAAGTTTGGTGTTCTCACTCATATTCAGTTGTGTTTCTGCCAAGAGTACAAAATCTGGTATTAGCATTACAAACACATAAAGAAACAACTACCTTTTAAATTGCAGATCATGCAGTTGCTTAATAACATAGGAGCAAGAAAAACTAGAGAACAAAATATTCATCCACTCGAGCCTGTGCTCAGTTTATTGTTACCTAAAATGGGTATAGATTATCAGGCAATCTTTAAAAATTGCTGGTTCAATTTATCAGACATGGAACAAAGAAAAGACCATACTTTTTTGTCAAGGAGTATATGATCAACAGAAACATCTGTGGAGGTTTCTGAGGTTTCTTCTCTTTTTTTTTTTTTTTTTTTTTTTTTTTTCTTTTCTTTTCTTTTTTGTTTGTTTGGTTTGGTTTTTTGCTGGGGGAGGGGTGACAATTAGAACATGAGAAATTCTTTGCTGGTCCCCTACAAAAGGGCGTATTATGCTGATAGAGATATTTAACTTAACCTTTTCCTACTAAAACTTCTATGTTTAAGATGCCAACTACTGTATGTTTCATCTCACTGAAGAAGGATGATTCCTAACTCTACTGAAGAAGTAGAGAATAGTCTGAAAATGATTTGATTATGAATTTATGGATGAATTGTACACAATCAAGATGTATTTAAGTATTTTTTAATGGCCTGAAATCCATTTGTAAGATACTAACAACAACCCTGAACATACTTTCTGTTTAAAACCTTCTGGCTTCAGCTACACTGAATGGTTTTTCAACAATTTTAGGAAGTATTACATGAGTCTTGGCACTGGAGTTCTCCTCAACTCCTTGAAAATTCATCTCAAAACAGTGAAGTAGCTCGAAGTTTGCATTTCAACCATTGAAATGCCAACTATACTACACCACTTTCCTTTTTGATGCTTTTTAATAATTTTAATAGAGCAGAGAACAGATTACACACTAATATAGAATTTCCTATAGTGAAAAAGTTTATTATTGATTTGATTCGTTTCAGCTTCAATTTATGAGCCTTTCTAATCCACAGATAATCTGATGGAACCATTGCTCTTGTGGTGCTCTTAGATACCTGAGAATGGAAAGGCCATATAAAAGATTCAGAAGAAGAAAAAGACTCTGGAATCTGTTTTAATTCAGCTGCAAAATGGAGCATAGAGATACCTGATTAAGTTTATGTTAAATCAATAATCAAACATTCAGGGTTTTTCAGCCTGATTTACATCCTAATTATTCACATTTAGGATCAGCTAAAACTAGCTCTGGGGAGATGATTTTTACATTTATTATTTTTGACCTTTTTGGTTGTATAGATTACATCTGATGAAATTTCAGGTTTAGTCCTGTCCATCTTGCAAATTTTTATAGTGTGGTTTGCCCCTAAATATCTTTTTCTAGCTTTATTTATATTTTGTAATCCATTACTCTAAATTTTCTTGTCTAGTGATATTCAAATCACAAAAGTATAAACATCTCCAGAACAGGTAGACAAATAACATTACTTTCCTTAATGTTAAGCATACCAGAGAAACAAATAAATGATGGAATTTCTTAACAGTTTAATTTAACTTTTAAACAGAGATACATTTCCTAAAACAAACTTCATTTGAGCTATTTGTATTTATGAGGCTATATAATTTTCTCTTACTATTCTAACACTGTATTACAAACATCTACCTTATTTTCAAGCACTCTATTTCAAACACTAGACCTAGTATGTCTCATCTGTTTGTTAGCACACACTTGATACTTGCATGCAGACATATAATCTCCCTTACTTTCCCTAAAAGCCTCTAAATTTTTTTAAGAATATCACACATTCTTTTTCTACACCATAAGTCATCATCCATGTGAGTCTAGGCTGTCTTTTTTACTGTCCATCATTGCTAGGATCTACGCAATATAATTTTATTCTTAGCTGAATGAACTTGAGGACTATTCCACTTAGTAAAAGGTATCTGTGGATTCAAACCATAAAACATTTAACTTTGGACTAGATTTCTACATCTTTTAGCCATTCAAGCAAATATATTTCTCAACCATTAAAATAATTAACTGAAGCCTAAAGAAACCCTTAAAAATGTCTTCAGCCTGTGGTCAGTGAATGCCTCTTGTTGTTTGGACTAGTAGTCAGCTATTTGCGAAAGACAAATAAAAACGGGCCAATTGCCAGAGCAGCTGACAGCTAAATTAGCTTTACAAGGGTCTGCACTTCCAGTGGAAAATTTTAGTCAGAAACTGAGACTGGTTGAAAATCACTGAAATTCAGAGTTGGTAAATTCATGCAGAGGACACACACCATATGTGAAGGCAATTCATCAATTCCAGTGTACTGAAATTAGCTGATGAAAGAGTATGAATTATGTTTCATGTTGTGTTAACAAATGCCCAGCTGTAAATTTAAGGTCTCTGCATATCTCTCTCACATTTAAGACCCTTTAATGTCTTTTCTAAAGGGCCATATTATGAATTGTTTTAAGGTCAAGCAGTAGGAGACTCAGGTAATGTAAAACTGTCTTGATTTTTCTAGTTATTACCTCCTTACACTTCATTACATTTAGGAGGAATCAGACAGCTTCCAGAAGAATCAGAATAAGTTACAAGGTTAACAGGCAGTACTGGTAGATAACACAAGTAAAATAATAGAAAATGTGCAGTATGTTCTGCTGCTTTGGATGCTGATTTCCATATTTAATTTGGAAGCATGCTTAAATATGCTTTAATGTTATGCTTTTAATCCTACCTTTATCCACCGTAGTCTTCTTTCTTTTTTTCTTATCCTTAAGATCCAGAATACAATAACCCTGTCTCACTGCTTTAGTTACCATCCCCACTCACTCTACCATGATCTCTGGGGAAGATCACAACTAGTTGTGCACATTGATGCACAACTGACAGAATCTTACTATCAAGAGCTAAGTATTGTTCTACTGACTTTTGACTCAAAGTTTCAGATTCTCATGGTCAGTGACTCTGACATACAGAAAGTCATCTCTTTACAGTCATCCTCTGGAAAAGTTTCCTCACACCACAGAGGCACTTAATACACTTAATTTAAATTCCCTCTGTAGGATAGGAAATCTCTTTCATAATAGGTGTAATTTTAATGCTACCAAAAGGATTTGTCTTTTTCCTTTTCAATCAATATCTCGTATCCACCTACGCAGCTGTCCCATTAAACTTTGCCTTGGGAATTCAAATTAGGAAACTGAAATGACATTCCATTTTTACTTAGCTGCATGTGTTTATTCAGCATCAATGTTTAACAGTTTAATAAGTTTAATAGTAATAATGAAAAAACCAGGTTAATCATAACTGCTAATTCCTATAATAAAGGTTTAGATTTATCTCCTGTACAATAAATAACTTGCTTAATAACTGAAACTCCTTTGGTAATGAAAATATTTACTTTTAAATTTACTCCTTAAAGCAAGGATCCACTGTTACTACAAAAGGGAAAAACTTTTGACAGATTACATTCCAAGCAGTTTTATTTCTCCAGGGAATGACATAAAAACTTGATGAAAATTCATTAGAAATACTGAGTAGTGTCTACAAAAAGGAGGAATAGAAGAATTGAAGAAACCTTTCAAATTCAACACAGTCTATCCAACATTACTATTCCTTTTATTTCTTGCTGTATCTCGACACCCAGAGCAATATTTACAGCTGAACACTGCACACTTCAATGTCTACTTGGTTGTAACAGTCATATACACTATCTGTATTCAACTGTAGTTAA
Source organism: Corvus cornix cornix (assembly GCF_000738735.6). Taxonomy (NCBI): domain Eukaryota; kingdom Metazoa; phylum Chordata; class Aves; order Passeriformes; family Corvidae; genus Corvus; species Corvus cornix. Next base: position 43,853,307 of record NC_046334.1, read on the forward strand.
TTACAACAGTAATACTGATTGTGCAGTTTATTGCACGTCGTTTCTCTTAGGCAATGACAGCTCTTCATTCCAAAGTCATCTCTCTTTTGCCTTTATGTCTTCTTAATAACTCTAGCAAAAGTACTTCAATATCCTTGTCTTTAGTTCCTCTTTCTTGTCTCTCCAAGAATGTCAAACTACTCAGCATTTAAAAAATTTTTATTAGTACCCGATCACTTCTGCTGACTCCTCTTATCTTTGACCCCATTTCTGTCAGAAGAGGGTTGCAACAATAGACAACACAAGCCTGGAACATCTTCTGCATGGGGAAAGAATAGAATTTTTCACCTTGGAAAGGAGAAAAGAAAGAGAAGTATGTTTGGCAAACTCTATAAAGCTCCAAATAGAAGGGAAAAAAAAAGAGAATGGATTATTTCCCATGACTTATATACCAAAGTCACACAGTACATTTATTGTGCAAATTATAGGCTACAAAAAATCCCAAAGGAATAATTTCTGCATACTACATGAAGTTTACACTGAAAATTTATTGCTATAGAATATTATTCCATAATTAATTCAAAAAACAATTTAAAAGAAATAAGAATTTATTAATTGATGACTAGAAGCTATAATATTCTTTATGGTCAATCTGGCTCAAAAATCCCTGAATCATTTATTCTGGTTGGTTATTTTGTTTTGCACAATTTTTCTCTATGTTTTTAAAAGTCATTGCTGCACTAATACACATGGATGCAAAGTGATGATAACTTGAGAAGATGCTAAACTTTATTGCTAAATCACAATGTGTTTAGATATGTGCTCTTTTTGCGTGGTAAAATTGGATATCTAGCACACAATTAGACTGCTTTACCAGGATTGTGACTGTGAACAAAGTTACTTCTCTGTGTAAACTATGTAGGCCCTAGGGTCCTTAGAGATACTCGGACGCTTCAAAAGCAAAACCTTGAATTACACACTGCACGATGCCTAGCATGTTCATAGCTCCACAGAAGTTACTGCTTTTATATAATTTAACAAAAAAACCCAAACCAAAGCAAAAAATCACTTAAAAAAAAAATCTATTCCATGCTCTTATTTAAATAAGTTTTCTTTGTGTCATCTGCCATATTTATTCTACAGCAGTTATACATCTATTTCCGTAATGACTTTTTGACAAATTTTCTACCTCATCAGAAAGTCTCTATACTGAAATAATTCTACAACCCACCCCAAAGTAGTATGTGTGTAAATTGAACCCAGTTGCTTGAAGCACTGATAATCAAGCTGATGTGGGCATATATATTACATAAAACTTCCTTCTCAACTGCATATAATAACAAGGTTTTATTGTTTGTGGAGAAGATATAAAAATTGGCCAATTTCAAAGAACAGTGAAAGCAGATATTGAAAAGACTGGCATATTTTTATGGCTATAACCTCAAATTAAATTTATACCTAACTCTTATTCAGTATTACTTTTTCTCTGGAAATAATTATAAAAATTCTTTCTTTTTAAAAAAAATTTTTAACCTGTCAATTTATGGTGAACAATGAGCTATAATGTGGCATGAATAAAAGCAAACCTTGACTTTTGTTTTATTCCTAGGCAATAAAAAGCTAAAACATAATGGATCTAGTAATTCTACTCCATAGAGTGTTCTGTTCATTTTTAAATGAAAGCTTCACTAAAGCTATTTCATGAATTCTATAAAGCTGGCAAAAGAAATACAAAGGGAAGCCAAAAAGTTATGTCAAACAAGATTGTAATTCACACCAGAATGTGCCATGAACTGTAGTTTGGAAGGTTCAGACTGGATGAAAAACAATTTCACGTCTGAAATTCCCCAGAGAGATTATGTGATCTCATTCCTTGAAGTTTTGAAAAAATTGCGCCAGACAAAACCAAGAAAGACCAGATAGAGTGTTAGTGATAATCCTTCATTAAGAGGAAGATTACAGTATGCGATCTTCTGAGATCCCTTTCAACCAAGATTTATATGATTTCCATGACTATTTCCTGAAGTTAACTCTCCATTACAAGAGAAAGGGGAGCCAAATAACAAAACTAAATAAGAGTTATCTTGTCAGCATAACACAAACTGCTCAAAGTAATAGCCTGGAAGTCACAAAAATGTATAATATACAAGCACCACGATGTCTTGGAGATCTTTTCCAACCTTAATGATTCTATGATATCCAACCATGTCTTTTCACTGTTCTCTGCTACATGCTCACGAAGAACTGCAGCCCACAGGAAAGGCTCATATTGGAGAAGTTCGTGGAGAACTTCCTCCGATAGGAGAAAGTAAGGGAAGAGTGTGATGAGTCATCCTGAGGAAGAAAGAGAAGCAGAGACAATTGCAATGAACTGGACACAACTTCCGTTCTCCATCCCCTTGCACCACTGTGGGAGAGCAGGTAGATAAATCAGGAGTAAAGTTAAGCCCAGGAGGAAGGGAGGGGTGGGGGGAAAGTTGTTTCAAGATTTGCTTTTTATTTCTTATTACCCTTCTCTGATTTGACTGGTAATAACTTCAGTTAATTTCCCTGAGTCTCTCCCAGTCCTTATCTTGACTCATGAACCTTTACCTACATTTTCCCTCCCCTATCCAGTTGAAGAGTGACAGAATGGCTTCAGCGGGACCCTGTCCAGCCAGGGTCAGCCCACCCCAAGTGCCAGTGAAGTTCACCCCTATTACCAGTCCTAGGTGAGTACACTGTATGTGCACATATACCTGGTATGTAATCAGTAACTCTGTATAGATTTTACTGAATTTAATTTTGCTTTATACAATTATTTAAACTGAGTAGCTGACATCTTCACAAGTCCTTTTTACCCAAGTCCTAATTATGTAGCTACAGCATGGAAAAACAGATCTTTATATAGAAATCATCTAGCAGATGAGGTAAAAACACTATCTAAAACAAAATAAAAAAGGGCAAAGGAAATTAATATTTTTTCATCTGAGGTATTAAAAATTCACTTTATAGAGAAACACAACATTGCATTTCAACATCTAGAAAGAAGTGACAAGCTTACTACTACAAAGTAAAAAGAAACAACCAAATGAAACATGTACATTACCAGAATAGTAACGTCCTGTTTTAAAATTCAATGCATCTTTTAAACTTTAAAGGATAAAGTGAATGTACTACTTTTTATCCATCTGGCATATTTTTTTCTATTTCCCACATTTTCTAACAACATTTTCTGAATAAACAAATAATGAAGAAGCAATTGAGCAACTCATAATTACTACCAACATTGAAAGAATAAAGGAATATTAATTTTCACAAGTAACTGTTAAACTCTGTCAAGATTTTGTGTAAAAGATTTCATTGTGAAATTTGTGCGTGACTAAAAACTCATCCCAACAGTATTGAGCCATGAAATGAAACCTTAGAGAATTCTTTTTGCATGTGGCAATGCACAACATCACTCAAAGGATTCTTTCAGACAGCTGCATTAATGTAGCTAGCCAACTTCCTGGTTTAAAGACAGTATCTGCCAACAAAAAGTTATCACTTCCATGCCTGAGTCAGAGAAACAAAGTATGTCATCAATGAAAATTTTATTTTTTATCTACTCTGGTTTGGGGATTTACTTTTCTCATTCTCAAGCAGTCAACAGGACTGGTTTAGATAACAGATTTGTTTAAATTGTGGCAGTTCACAAAAAGCAAAAAACCATGAAAACAAATTTCAGTTCTACAAAGGAAAGCAGAAAGATGATACTAGTAAGATGCATACTTTATCTATTAAACAAGAAACGTTCCTGTACTGGGGGACCCAGAACTGGAAACAGTATTCCAGTTCAATTGCAAATATTACATTTACTCTGCAAAATAAGATCATAACTTTGAAACTAACTATAATGGCTATTTATGAAGCATATAAAGTTTCACAGGTAGCAAAACAGATGCCAGGCAAGTGAATGTAATGAAAGTGTAGTGATGGTGGTGTCTTTGGATAGCAAATGGCAAAGCCAAAGGCAGACAGGGAAGTTTGAGGAAGGGCAGGTTCTAAGGCAGGATAACTTCAGAGAGAGAACAAGAGAGTAGCCACAATCATAAAACTGGGATCTGTCTATTACTGCAGATTGGGAAATATTACTTTCTTTTGCTTGTTCCCCTTAGAGAAATGTATTTGTGATGGAACAACTAAACTTTAAAAATGGTTAAAGGTGACTAGAGTTCTCACTAAATGAATAAACCTGATGAAAATCAGGGTTTAAAAAACCCAGAGCATGTGAGTTTTTCTTACAGTTTATTAAAACTTTCACCAAAAAATACCAAAAAAGCCCCAGAAAATCCCAGCTTAACTTTCTCTGACTCAGTTAGACTGAAAGAATAAAAGTAGGTCTCAAAGTCTTTCTGTGAGGACGTGATGTCAGAACAAATGTGATTGAGTTATTTGTTCGAAGTAGTAATAGTAAACTGTTTAGATTAGGTGGGGGGAAAAAAAATCCAAGGACTATTGGAGGAAAAATAATGTTCATGCACAGTTGATAAATTTCTGGATGCTTCTCTGGTAAGTAAAAAGAAATAAAATTATTTTTTCATTGAATTTTTAATTATTATAAGGAAGAGTAAAAAAAGAAGAAAATTAGTTTCTGCTACTGGAAAGGTAACACTTAAAAAAATTAAGAATAGTAACCTGGCACAAGACTAACAAAGGAGATAACAAGGTGCACATCAGTGAAAAGCAATGCCAATGACTTGGCAGTAAATAGCAACAACAATGAATATTTATTTCAACATATAATAAGTAAGCCAAAATACAATACCTGCTTAAATGTTCAATGACATTCACTGCCAGAGCAATTTTATTTAAGAGCACACTGTGCCTCAGCTTGGTTTTTTAATATTCATTCATTCACCAGTTTGAAGGATACTCAGCAGAAGAATAATATGCGACTCTGCCACAAACTGAGCCTGACTGCTTCCATGTATGTAACTCTGTAAAATAAAAATGAAAAACATTCCTCTTTAAGAAATCCATTGGAAACAGCACAACCTTATATTGTGAGAATAAAACCTGTTTTGCAGAAAAATGCAGGCAGCAACAGCTAGAAATTAATAGCACAGTTTATGTAGGTTTAGTAAAAAAGAATGTTAAAAATAGTATATTTAGGCAAAGCACATATATACAGTAAATGTAATGTTTCAAACACGAAAGCATTACGCTGAGCTCTTTTTCACACTGCTGCTACTGTGGAATAAAGAACATGCATTTATTTGCTCAGGTGATACAATTTTTCAGAAGGGAGGTGATAAAAACAAGGGCATGCCTCAGCATGGTTTTTACAAAAATGAAAACTGAAGCCTGCCTTAAACAAATCATTCTACTTTAGTCTTTCTCAGATTAAGCAAAGTTTCTTCATACAAAGTCTATTTCATCTTTCTCCAATAAGGTACAATTGTGCCCATCAAAAGTTCCTAATGCATAAACCATCTTATTTATATGGAAATATTGTAAAATAAATGTTAATATTAAAACTAAGTCTAACACAGTCTACTACCCTCTATCCCAAACAACCTTGGTAATGGGCTCCCTTTGTATATTTATTTTAAGAACCTGTAGTGTATTAGTGAAAAGCTGTCAGTGTTTATTGTCAACTTTCTATGACAGCAATAAAGGAAGCAAAAATCTGAAGGACTGTCAACATGCACAAAATGAGGGAGATTCTCTGTCTTCCTCTCCTATATCAATTACAAACACTGAGTACAGTTTTTCACAGCATGCTATATGAAATTAAATATATCCATGTTCTGAAAGTATTATTTATATATATTCTTCTTAAGCATAAATAAAATTTTCACCCACCCCAACTAAATACAAAGAAAAATGCTCACTAGTAAGGCAAAGAAACAGAAAACCTTTGCCCTCATTCTGAATGTAGGGTTTTGTTAGTTTGTTTATTTTATTAACTCATACATGTTGCTTTAGTTCAGTTTATTCTGAGTATTTCTGGCAGAATACCATCCTTTTCATGATTCAGAACAACTCAGATTTGAAATAATTGGATGCTTCAGCACACAAAAGAATGCCTTCACCCATGCTAGTAAAAATCTGTTTGATGCAGTGTCAGATCATGTAATTTGTATTTACTCAGTATATTTCTATCTATTGTTGTCAAAATTCAATCATATTACGCTCATTCAAATAACCAATTCAAACCTCAACCAGGTAAGACCTTCATGTAGCTGAAGTTTCCATTTCTCAGAGATACTGTTTTTCCTTTAACAAGATAAAAAACCCTGATCTCATAAGAATATCTCATTGAAGTATGATATGACAGTGAGCCAAACTGTATTTCTTGATTTTTTTGCATGATTTCTTATAAATTTCACTAAGACTACATATACATATATACACATATACATATATATATATATACACACATGATACACATGCACACATATACATAACAGAAAGGAAGGAAATACGAATATTTCACACTAATAAAAATTAATGAAAAAGTTAAAATGCTTGATAGATTGGGTATTCTGATTCAGTTGTGACCACTCTCCTGTGAATAGTGACCTTCTGTCCTTATCTCTCATGCAGCTAAAGCAATATATATACATGTAGAGATACATGTACACTTGCAGAATCTGGATTCAAGTGTGCCTAACAGACAAACATCTGTTTCTTCTAATGATCACAGCACAAAGTTATAGTCTAAAGCTTACAATGATTACATTTTATATAGTGTATTTGTTATTACAGTGTGAACTGAAATAAAAAATGAGCCTTTCATCAGAAATGCATGACAGGGTCTAGTGGCACTATTTAGTTATTATAATCACTACTACTTGTTCTCTACACACATGCTAAATTGCATGAAAATGCACACTGGGAACTAAAGAAATACACTCTGTGTTGAATATACACTGTTATTATCACTAGCTAATAAAACTGCTACCTGACTCCTCAGATTATAAATGCTGTCTGTATCTGTAAAACATTTACATGAGAGATGTCATTTTTATTCATATGCCCTATACTTTAACAAAGTAAATTACTTTTCCTCTTATGCTAGCAATTTAATTCACCCTAACATCATTGGAGGAACAGAATGCAATGTTTGTACATAAATGCATGTACAGGCAGACACTATAGACAGAAATTATTCCCTTCCTCAAAACAGTTTGCTGATACTACATTGTTTAGTTTTCCTCCTACTAGGAACGAAGAGAGTCACTTCCAGAAATTTTATGCTACTGTTTCTGATGACAAAAACCTATTCCATACTGGGGAGGAACCACATTTTAAGCACTAGTCTTCATTGACCAGCATAGTAACTTTATTTAAAAATATCATTCAAGCTTGTGTGACTTCTGGTTTCACTTGGCAATAAAAAATAACTACAAAGAATTTTGTTAATGAAATAGGACAGTTTCATAACCATGTAGCTGTCAAACCTGTACAGTAATGATGGTTTTAAAAATGCCAACAAATATGCTCTCAACTCTGAAAATTTCAAGCATGATTTTTCAGTAGCTATTCATACTTGAAAAATTGACTAAAAAATCTAAGGATGATCAGAGTCTGCAGGAAACTCAGTTTGCAATATTGTCCATGTAGACTACTTACAATGCAAAGCTGAAACACCACAAAGAAAATACTAAAAGCTTAAAAAAACTAATTACATGGTTACTGCTTTTAAAATAATATTCTGATTTTAAAAAGAAGAAAAAAAAATCAGAAGAAATTCTGATTTAAAAAACTTTATGGCAAGTTTTTGAATATTACTGAAGTGGTATACTGATTTAATGTAATGCATTAGCAGGGCTCATATCTCAAGAATATAAGGATACACCTGTTGGAAAGACATTCTCAAAAATCTCTCATTAGAATAATAGAATGGTTTGTATTGGAAGGGGCCTTTAGAGATCATCTAGTCCAATCCCCCTGCAGTAAGACCATAAAGTACATTAGGTTGCTCAGAGACCCGCCCAAACTGACTTTGAATGTTTTCAGGGAGGGGGGATCTATCACCTGTGCGTGGGCAACCTATGCCAGTGTCTCACCACCCTCATGATAAAAAATTTCTTCCTTGTACCTTGTCTAAATCTACTCTCTTTTAGTTTAAAACTATTACCCTTTGTCCTATTGCAAGAGGTCGAAAACATCGGTCCCCATCTTTCTTATAAGGTACCTTTAAGTATTGAAAGTCTGCAATAAGGTCTCCCCAGAGCCTTCTCTTCTAATTCATTGCTAATCATTATGATAAAATCCTAATAACAACAAAGAATTTAGAGCAGAATCTCTTTCCCTGCCTTTTGGTTAAATTAAAAGACCAATTAGTTTTATTACATGATGAAAAATATGCATATTTATATCAGAATTTGAACAGTCTCTCAAAAGATAAAAGTCCTTAAGAAAGTAATGGAAACAAAGATATACTCATTATCACTATTAATTAGGTTACAGATAAGAGTCATAACTGCCATCTGATACTCAGTACAAAGAAAACAACATGAACTAGATACAGTGTATTTGCAAATGTGATACTTGAACCAACCAAACAAAAATCTGACACAAAAAAAAACCCAGATAAAAAAACTAGAATATTAATTTCTGGCCAAATGTTTCACAGGGATACATGTTATAACTATATTTCTTTAAATGCGAGTTGCTAAAGGCATAGCCTTGCTTACAAGGAAGTGGATGTTCTTTGATTTAGTTCTGGAAATCTTATGTGTATATTAAAAAGCTAGTAGGAGACAATTATTACATTCCCAGAGAGGGGACAGAAATGGATAAAAGCAACGGTAGTAGCCACCTTAAACACAGAAGCCAAGTTTCATTTTTGAGAGGGCAAGACACCTCAGGTGAACAGAGAGAGTTGAACTAATTGAAAGCACTAGTTGAAAGCCACTCTGTTAAAGAATTAAATAAGGCAGATGTTTACTGTACGGTATTGCCTTCAAAAAATAAAAAAGGAAAAATTATCGTTTTAACTACTAACTTCTTTATTCTATTACAAATGTTCTTAGGTAGATTACTCTTAAAAGTTACCTAGCAGTAGAACTGTGTGTGATTAATAGGGTCCTCAAATTGTTTCCCCAAGACATCGTTCTCCAAGTACTCAAAACAGTAACATGGCACATCTCCTCTATAGCTATGGGTCAATTAGAGCAATGCTAGGTAAGTACAGGAAGTGACAGAGTATTCCAGGGATGAAGATTAACCAAAATAATTTGCATTTGACAATGTATTGTGAATCACCTGAATTTATGGCAGTAACTCATCCCATTTCTTATAAGGGATGGATCTTAACCACTTCACTAAAGAATTACAGGGTGTGTATTTTCCTCAATGAACCTATTTTCTAAACAGACCAAAAATAAAGTAGAAGTTTTCAGAAGACAGAAGAACAGTATTTAATGTAAAAAATTATGGCAAACAACTTTTCTTGAAGAGAGAATGGTGAGAACTGTATGGCATTTGTCTTCGTGTCTTTCCCTACAGGCATATGACAATACTGTGAGGCCGCTTGAAGCATGGATTATATGTGTATTGAGACATATTTATGCAAATTTAGCCCCCAAACACCAGTTTTGTACACTGCAATGGCCATTGACTCATCAAGTTTTGAAATTCATGGCCATCTGTGGCTCATACTTACCTAAAATAAAATGTATTTAAAGAAACTTCTTTAAAGAATGATTGAAGAATTAGCTACTTATCAATTCTCAAGCTAAAGAAAAGACCTGGTCACATGTGAGGTTTCTTAATTTTCATACCACTTCTTTCCTTCTATAAGAAGATTGCTGAATGACCCCCATGCAAGGCACAGATTCTCATGAAATTTGATTCAAAGCTACAAACCCTTAAGACACTGAGAAGTATAATTTCTGGTTTTGCTATCTTTTCTGCTTTTTCACACTGAATCCACTTAATATTTGGAAACTCTGTGAAGTCTATCTGGCTGCAAGTGCTTTAGGCAAATGCTTTAAATAAATTCATGAATAAACTCAGTTTCTCTCTTTGATTTTGAAGGCAGCAAGAGGGAGGACCATGTAAGATGCAAAGATAAAGTCTATCAGAAGAGAGGAAACCATAGCTTGAGCAGAAAACTGTTCACCCACACAATTAACACTGTCACACAACAGACAACAGCAAATGTCATGCTGGTAGGACTAACAGGAGAACCAAAGCCTGAGTAACTCACACTTTGAACAACCAGACCTTTTCCAACTCCAACATTTTCCCATCTCAGGTCTTATTTCACAGAAGCTATTTGAATTCTGAACTGGAATGCTCATATCCCTAAATCAGGCCATTTTCTTTAGCAGTGACAAACAATTGTTCAATGCATGCATATTTTTACAAAACTGTTTTAAATGTTTATCTACTATTCATAAATTCATTAAATATTTAGTGTTATTGAACTGCAGATGGTACACACATATATATAAAATCCCACACCAGGATACTCAAGGATAACAGCAATGTAATAGCCTTTTAAATTCCCCTAAATGCAGCATATGTTTGTGATTTCCCTTCAAGAGTGATGGTTGTCATGGCTCAGTAATATACTTAAGTATAATCTGTCCTCTTTTATTCCTTTCTGTTAATGCAATGTAAATAAACCAGAAACAAGGTAAGGGGAAATAAGGCCCCTGCAAGACGTGCTAATTCTTAAGGCAAGAAGAATTTGTGGAGTACTCAAAATTAAAACACGATTTCAGGTGCTTCAGTAATCTTTCCTAAAACAAACATAATGATGTTTATTTTCCACTAGAATGTACAGGAAGGATGCTAGGGTGGAGGGAGCTGATAAAACTGAGTTGGGTTTAGTAATAGCCTAAAATACAAAGCTACTACACGAAGTATAATTTGGGATAACTGAGAAATAACTTGTCCTGAGTTTACGAGATGTGACACACATCTAATTAAAAAGTGTATTGAAAACTGATCAAAAGCAGACAATTTTGCTAATAATTATTCTTGAAAATGATGAGCTGAATTTGGATTGTATGTTGAAGAAATCCCTAGATGGAGACTGTGCCCTGAAGGAGACAACAGGCCAAGTTCAAGCTAATGTATGTAGAAAGCAATGAAGCAACACAGTAGTTAACTGCCCCAAAGAGAGAGTTATGAATTCCACACCATTAGGATAAGCGCTATTAATCTATCTTCTTTTACTACCTCAACATTCAGGGTGAAATTCATCACAGAAGGGAACATTAAAGAAGGCTGTGGATTACTTAATTATGATTGAGCCTTCGGAATGGCTTATTTTAATTAAAGACCACCAATTTTGCCAAGAACATGCATTAGATATAAGCAGTTATTTTCTCTTAATTTAGAGGGGAAAAAGAACCATGCAATATTCTCTATCAATTCCAATTTTACATGTTTTCCAAGTCCAGGAATAGCAGGACTTTCAGCAGTATTTAAATGTTTAAAAAGCAGAAGTTCTAAAACATTCTCTCACGACACCACTTAAAGACTTTATCATTTTAAGTATGAATGCAGAAAAAGGTTAAACATTTTATGGAGGACAAATGATTCATTCAGTAAAGCAAACACTTTGAAACCAAACATCAAGGTATATTAATAAATGTTTTATAGTGTGATTTCATGATCATACCTGCATTTCTCCAGACAGGTTTTCTTCTATGCGAACTATGTAACACTTAAAAGCAGCTTAAACTACCCAGCAAGATTAAGAATAAAATCTTATACAGCTCAAAAGCCCAAGCTTTCTGACTCTGTTATTGCAGCTACCTAGTCAAATATTATGGTTTTTTAAACCAGCACAGTTTCACATAGCTTCACTTGAAGCATACACTCCAAATATGCTTCTTTAATTCCTACATAGTAGTATCTGTTCAGTTTATACAGGCGAATCAGAGTTTTAACTTACTTACAAACCCAATAGGGGACTTCCTACAAACTTATTAGCCTAGTCAGGTCCACGAAAATCTCAAAACAGAAGCCTGATCTAATTCCCTGCTTTCTTTCCATCACAGAAGATACTATTATCTGCTGGGGATAGCACATGTTCAGTGACTGATTTTCCCTGTAGCAGCCAACCCTCAAAAGCTCTTCTTGTGACCAGTGATGTGAAAAACCGTAAGATGATACTGGTTTGGGCCTAATACAAATTCTCATACATTCGCATGTATGAGAATGGCTACCAGCTTAGAACATCTGTTCATAGAACATATGGACGCGATTTGCCAAAATAATAATAAACAGACAGAGGGACAGAGGGATGTAATATGGGTATGAGTTTATTTTAGAGCATTTAAACAACACTGAATCTTAGTAAATAAATGTATGAAGTCCTATCTCAAAAACTAAAGAAAGAAGTCTTGATGCTAGTTGATTTACTAAAAGAAACCTCTGACTAGTCTAATCCTATATTAATATTCAGTAGTTAGGATAATGTCCAAGTATTTAATAGGGCAATTGCTTTTATTGTAGATAACCAGATATAAAGGGGCATCTGCAAATGATGCTTAATGGCTTCAAAAATTAACAGAGTACTCAACACAAAATAAATATAAACTCACTTACTACTAACAGAAATCCTAAATAAATGAATTTGCATTACTGGCAAAATGAAGACCACATATGACAGTAAGAAGTGCGCAGTTAGCTATTTGAGACAATATTTTTTCCAGGAATCTTCATTTTATTTAACAATAAACAGAAACAATAAACTTTAATTTAACACTAACCCATCTGAAATAGCAATTTCTTTTCAACAGTGACTAGCTTTATGAACATTTCCAACTCAAATATCAGTCAACAGTTCACCAGCCTGGTGAAAATTTCATGCATTATCTTCCCAGCAAGCAATTTCTCTAAGCGATGTCTCTACATGAAATCCAACCTAGCTCAGTTACAGACCAGCAAGACCAGCCCTAACAAAACAGGTGAAGTGCACACACCAGCACATACAAAATGGTGAGGAACAGACAGAATTACTAGATGTTGTACTTATGTACTTTCAGTGATTTTAATCAGTTTACTCAAGCACCTGACTCTAAAAATTAGTAGGATATCTAGAAAATCAACAATGGACAGCAACTAAAACTCCGTATGTTTATTATTTTTTCAGCATCCTTGGTGTAACAGCACAAGTGTTCAGACTCACTTACTAAACACGACCATAAATCCTCTCAGCCACTTTTGATAGGTGGGTTTAATAGCTACAGATGAATTTAACCCTTTTTAAGAAGTATTTAATGTTGGGTTTTTTTTAAGAATTTATGTAATACAGATACACACAACAATCTCATACAGACTCTTTGATTCCCTCATATTTAAATTCAATGAATATGCATTTCATTTTCCATGCCTTAGCTCATTCCTGTGTTCACCACGGCCCAAACCAACAACTGATTCAAGAGACAGCAACCAGTTTTCATAGGACTGGCCGGCTGAAACAGGCTGTGCTGGCTGCCTTCATGAAGTCCAACTAGCACCAAGCACAGAATATGATCTAGGTTTCCAGCCCTAGAACAAAAGTGGACAAATGCTGTCTTACCTTTGAAGACTAGCAGACTGGAAAGGGTGGTTGGTATAATTTTAAATAGCATACAAATCCTGGTTTATGCTGCTGCTTTGGTTGTTCCTAGGCAGCTTTTATAGCTATACTGCATTATTTAGGGTTTCTAGAAGTACTATCAAAGGAGTCCACTAGCAGAGATTATCTCACAAATCGCGAAACTGTAAACACTCTGATCAGATATACAGAGGGTTTGATATAACCTGCTGAATAAGAATTAATTCTGAGGGACTTATTCCCCATTTATTAATCACAAAATAATAAGAGAACAACAAATGCAGCAAGCCTTCGAAGAATCATATTTTGTGGGTTTCAGAAAAAACCCAGAACTTAAACCTCTCATTAGGAATAAAACAATTGCTACCCTTACAGCCTTAATTCCCAAGTTACATAATGGACGGGCATGCAACAAATGTCTTCCCTCTAAATGTGCTTTATGACACACAGTACCCAGGTGAGAGACTTTAACAGAGATGAAGATTTCCAGGATCTCTGTAACAGCATGCTGGTAGGTCAGGGAGGTTTGAATGACACAGCTTAGCCCACTTGCCAAAGGAAATAAAATTTTTTGCAATTGTGATGCCTTGCTTAACAACTTCACTACTTTTTAATCAACTTAAAAATGGCAAAAAAATCTCAGGGAAAAGTGATGTTTCTGCACATTTCATTACAGCTGGACAACCAAAGCAGTAATTCTACTGAAAGAAAAGCTGTGATTAAAGTTCGACTGTTAATAGTTGTTCTGGAATATGGACTGCTTGCGTAACACATGGAAGCCAAACCATAATACTTCTAATTAGGAAACAAAAGAAATTGAGATGTTTTTTATGAACAGCATTTCTCTAAAAACACAAACATTGGTAATAACAACTACTTTCTGAATTCACAGATATCTCTTTACTTTTTGCCCTCTGATGCTGACCACAATATGAGATAAATATCATTGGTCTTAAGCGAAAAAATAGTTAAAGGCAAAGTATGCACCTAGATTCTGCCATATAACTATTCCACGGTGGAAGTGTGATGCTCTTCCCAACACTGGTGCTCTGACAAAGAGTGGTCATGGCTAAACAAGAAAGACAGCTACAGTATTGTAGATCAGAAGGTTTCCTTACAAACTGCAGACATGGAAGAGCTGAAAGAGCCATTCAGCTAAGCTCATGTTGTTGGTGTTATTTAAATTATGGTTTAGAATCTAAAACCAGTGAAAAAAAAATTTATATCTTTAAGTTTCTATTTTCCTGTGTCTGTAGTGAAAAGTGTTGATCAATGGTTAACTCATATAAGCACGAGTTAACTATTAAGAGAGTCAGCAAATATTAATCACAAGCCTAAGAAGCAGGATGTGCCTTAGCCTTGTCAAGAGAAGAAGAACAGAATCTGTTTGAAACCAGCGCAGAAACTGCTGAATCAGCCAACGAAGGACTGCACATGCTTCAGAAAGCAAGCTGAAAAGTGCGTTGTGAGGAAGACTGCTGGTCTTCATCAGAACGACCCCCGAGGAAGATGCGGAGCCTTCCTCAGTCCAACCACCAGAGTACACGGCGCTTACGCATCATGTGTGCTAATGATATTAATGACTTCTGAGAAGTAATTTGTATAACCACTCCTATCCCAAGGAATGTAATGGATATGCGTGAATGGAACCATATACTGTGCTGTGTAAAGTGCTGCGGGTGCATGTTAGGAGGAGCAATCCCCCACACACCCAGCGCTGAGTAAAGCAAATGCTCACTTCTCTGAGTCTGTGTCTGAAGTGTCTCTAGGCTCGGTTTGGAGCGATTCAGTAGTAGTATTTTCTTTTGACAAAGAAATTACAGCCATTTTGGATAGAGCCTTCAGCATAACCCCATATACCTTTTCATAATATTTATGACTCAATATTTTCTCTTTTGAAATTTCAAAGTGTTATTTCAATTGGATTTCAAGCTGTGAGGCATAGAAGGTAGTTTCACTTAAATACTGAAGTGCTGCAAGCAGAAATGAAGACAGACAGACTTTACTATGACACTACCTCCAAAATAAGACTATGCTGAAATCAAAGGGCTGTGAAAAACACAAACAAAAACAGCTTACTTTGTAGCAGAAGCAAAAGCAGGTGTAAATGCCAAATTACTTCAAAGCATTACTTCCATTAACAACAATGGAGAAGCTGGGAGACAGTGAATGTTGTTCTGATAAAGAGCAAAGCATTTGCATTGACATCTGATGATAAGGAAGTAACATTACAACCCTTAACTAAAACTGAAACCACAGATGATTGTCAGGGTCAGCAAAATGTTACTAAAATAGTACTGTATATAGCTACAGAGCTATCAAGGTTTGGCCATAAATCAGGCAACACTGAAATCCAGCAAGTGGAATCCTATCAATGCAAGCCATACATTCAGATTCCAGCTGTTTCTTGTCACCAATTAATAAAATTTCTAATAGACTTGGGAGCACGACATTCAGTAGTAATGCAGTGGGATGCTGAGAAGCTGGGTGTACGATACAGAGGGTAAAGAGTTAAAATCACTGGAGTAAATGGAACAAGTGTTATCTGCCAAACTGGTGAAGTTAATTTGTGGTTCCTGGGCAAGAAGTAGAAGTCTTCTCATCTTAACCCTAAGAGAAATCCAGTGACTGAAGTGCACTCGTTCCGTGTAGTGCCTGCACTCCTTAAATCAAGAATTGATGGTGTATCACAGTGCTGTATTTCTGCTGCAGCACAAAATGAATTTCTGAAGTTAGAGCTGCTTTGGCTCCTCTAACAGCTTCAATACCAAATAGAGGAACCCTAGCAGCCACAACACAGGCACCTGGGTGGTTTCACACTCTCCTAATTCTAATGCCAATGCTTTGGAAACATGACAAGGCTCAACTGGCGCTTATCTGGAAGGGAGGACAATACACCTTTAACAGGCTCCTGCATAGGTATGAACATTCACCTGTGATTGCACAAACTGTGCTTGTCGAACTTTTACAAGCTATCTCACTCCTTCCAGACATGAAATTAAACACGGAAGAACCTCCTGAAAAAATGGGAGATGCACTACAAGCAGTGCAGCAAGCATTTCATGAAATAAAAGTTATAACTCCACCTGAGAGATATCAAGTTCAGGCAGTTAAACAGCTTGAATCACTTCGGGATAATGTATCGGGATAAACCCCTCTGAGACTTGGGTTGTTTTCCTATTCCAGGAATAAAGTCAGAACAGCCCCAATGAAGACCACAGGAACCAGTTTCAAGTGGGGGAACTGTCATTCTCTCAATTTACATGAGAAAGCTCACAGAAAACAGCCAAGATGATGTGATAATCACTTTTCCTTTAGGCCCTTTTAACTTTTTAGTTACTTTTGTGGTAGATACAGGAACTTTATCAAAATCAATGGATTGTTCCTTTTTTTTAAATAATCGGTCTATAGTAGGCCAAATGGTCATTTTTTGGTTTTATAGGAACCTACTAACAGATGAAATCGGGCTGTGATAAATGGATGAAACCTTCAATTGCCACTATAATTGTCTGTATTTTCAATTTATTGATGTGATTGTGATTTGTTTGTGTTTTCATCACAAGTGCCTTGCTGGGAGACAAAAATATTAGTAGGATTGCACATTTTTTGTATTATTAGTTTGATTTTGGCTAACTTTGTCTTTCCACTGAAAAAAATGGTTGGAGGAAAAGCTTTTACGTTTATCTTACGGATGTATAATTTTGTCTCAACCAAATTTAGTGTAGGAGTTGGTACAAGAATTCATATTTGGAATCAAGAAAAATGTATTAAGCTTCCCAGTTCTTTCTTGGAAGGCTTTAGATTTATTATGATTTGACTAAATTTTTCAGAGATATTAACAAGTGAACTAAATAATCTTACCAAAACAAAAGAAAATGTTACATACAAAATGGTTGAATACCCATTCCTAGACCAGAAGGGAGGGCAGCCATGGACCACAGACGGGACATACAGGAAAGCCTTTTACCAGCTCTCAAGCAACTCTACCTGTAACCATTTTTGGAACCAAATGCATTATCAATCATTAGACATTCCAAAGTATATCAGAGAGTTGTATTTCCACTCGAACATATCTGACGTACTACTGGGTTTCCTACCACATGTCCCAAAAGGGTATTTTAACTTGACCTCACTTCTTTTATTTACGCTAATCAATATGGCAACTATAGTACTTTCTGCACCATGCATACTTCTCAGTTGGGAGGTGCAACTTACTGTGGCAGCAATTGTAAAAGAATGTGATGAGGGCGATTTGCCCACTGAAATACAAAAAAAGGAAAAGCAACCTGGGATAATAATTTCATTTATGACCCCGCCTACAGGAAAGCCACAGTTTCTATTTTGTGTCAGGATTAAATGACATGGAGCTGTACTGTATGTCCTGGAGAATGGAGTATAGGCCCCATGTAAAGATGTGTTTGCATGAAAACCTTTTGTATGGGAACTTTTTTGTATTTTGTATGAAAACTTTGTAAGTGTAAGCAGTCTGTTGAAGGTACACTACTACCAGTAATGCATCAAATTACAAAATCCCTGACTAGCAGGGCTCCTTGACAATCTTCCCCTTTTCATCACTCCAAACCAAAGATTGCCTTAAAGGAGTTAACCCCAATTCCTGGCCTCTTTCTTGCTCGTTTCTCTTTTCTATTTCTTTCTAATCTCTCTACCTCACATTTTACTGGTAAATAAAATCCCTGCTATTGACTTTGGCATACACATTTGACTTTGACTTTCATTTGCACCTGAATTCTGGTAGAGGCATCTCTCAATAATTGGATGTTAACAGCTTGTTATCTTCTTCCCAGTACAATCTCTCTCATTTGTTCTGTTTTTGCTAACTAACACTTAGGATCACAAAGGAGCAGTAATTTGGAGAAAAGAACTAAGGAAAAATACAGGCTTAGCATGATTGTAAAAAATTCAAAATAGAAGTGAATGCCTAAAAAAACCAGGTCAAAACCAAATTCCTAATAAGTTTTGCTGCACTGATTTTAAAATTCCTACCAGTATCCTAGAAAAGCCTATACTAATCAGGATTGTACAGCTGAGTTATTAAAAAAAATGTTCATTCTTGCCCAGAGCAATTTTTTGCATGGTATATTAGGTCTAGTGAGCAAATTGGAAGAAGTACTGCTGACATGACATAGGAACTGAGTAAAATGAAGCCTTTAGTAGGACAAATTGAGAATAAAGGAATCACTCCATGTTTAGAATATAAAATTTGATAGCAGGCACACCTGACAAATAGGAATTTATTTCATAATAACAAACTCTTTGAATCCATGATTTATGAAGGCAGTTATAAGAGTCACTTATTTAAATTCATTGCTTAATGCACTGGCAGATGCTTCCTAATTATTAGAATAAAGAGTGAGAACATTTTTTTCAAAGGATGTACATGCCATTAAGCATCTTCTACTTCAGCAACTGTCAAATTTGTGATGATGTCTTTTATAAAGTTTTCTTTATGATGTCAGGCAATCACTTAATATACCATAAACGCTAGTATAACTAAAAATTTTATGTTATGACACAAAACCTCAGACCTATTTGCTGTGTTATCCCTAGCAAGTACTCCAGCTTGCAATGAATACAAATCAAATACTGCTGTCAGCAAGACAAGTTGCATTTCAAGTTTCTTCCATTAGCTGTCTCCAAGAAAAACACCCAAATAGTCAAGCACCGAAAAGTTCCAGGATTGCAAGAAGCAACACAAGTTTTATAGACATTTGGAATTATCATTACATTCAAGCTTATACTGAAACTTTTTAAATGCTAGCTTTACTAAAGAAGCAACATTAATACATTAATACCTAGAAGAGAGGGGGAAAAATATAAAATATTATATGACAAGTACTTCATTATTGCAGTATGCTTTCAGCTCTGAGAGAATAAGCTTAGTCATATTCTACAAATATCAGAAGTCAGAGTTATTTAACGTTCAATTACTGTGCCTCAATTGATAAAATAACAAAGTTGTACTTTTCAACATAATAACTGTTTTGAAGTAAATAAACAGTTACTGTGTTCAAGTAAGTTTTTAAGCAAAGTCAAAGATTATATAATGAATTTCATTAACAAAGGAGATTGAAATGCAAAGCGGAATTTTGGGAGCAGAAACAATACTTCATGAAAAATTATTCTCTTTCTCTGCAGTAAGAGAAGATGTAACTTGGCTTTAGTAGATCGTGGCTTGCAAGTAAGTACTACTAATCTGGGCAAAGTTGTTGAAAAACAAAAAAATTAAGATGGTTCAGTTTTAAGAACAGAATATTAATTAGCCAGAAAAAGGCAAAATACTGATGTCAACAACAAATTTTATGCAAGAGCATTCATATGTTCAAAGTGGAAACACCATGATGCCTGGAGAAGGTAGATGAAAACATACTAAGAAGAAAAGGGAAAGAGAAAGAACAACGTTCTGTCTGAAAAGGATGCTGTGAAGAAGCACAAAAGAGAGGAAAAGGGTAAACAAATAAGCAAAAGAAAAAAACAAACACAGAAGTCAAATTGCTCAGAAGAATTTCTGAAAAGGTGATCTACCACAAAGGAGATAGCAATAGAGTGAGTAAATCCAGTGAGATCTATAAAGTTTTGAGGGCTTTTATGGGTGTCAGAGACTGAAAACAGTTCACACCTCAACCACTGATATAAAGTTTTGCTCATTATAGAGAAGCTACAACCAAAGAAGCTTCCCTGAAGAGTGAGACTTTGGACTGAAAGTCAAACTGCTGATTAGATAAAGGGAAACCCATTGTTCAGTCATCTCAGGCTGAGGGAAAGGTATGCATCCACAAAAGGCCAAAGTCACCAGCTGCACTGAGAATCGTCCCCGGCTGAGTTTGGGGTGGGGGGAGAGCCCAGCTCACAGAAGCCAGGTTTACACAGACTCCCCCCAGCCGAGGGGGGAGGAGGAGGTTTCAGGTGCGTGGCGTAACCTCTGGTGAGAGGCACTGAACACCCATCCTCTGTTACACAAACAGGCCCAGCTGTGGAACCCCCCACCCCACAGGGCACATCCACGGGACTTTCACGCGAGAGGCAGCTGAGGAGGAGCCATAATCCATCAAAGACCCCCCAAAGTGCTCCCCAGAGGCTTTGCACCACAGGACTGCACGTGATGCAACAGATCCAGAGCCTGCTGTGAGAGACTGCCCCCTCCCCAGGGGGACAGGCCTGGACATTGCCACCTGGCTCGAGAGTATATAAACTGATCAGATTCTATGACTTTTGGGGGGGATCTTCACCACCAAGAAGACCAGCTGGAGAGGATCAACAGAACATCGCTGGGATCCATGGAGTGGTGTATTTTCCTCATTCTGTCCCAGTCACTCTCTTTCTGTCCCCCCCACCTATTTTCTATTTCCTTCTTTCTCTCTCTCTCATATTTACCATCAAATAAAAGCCATACTATTGACTGGCATATGGTCTCATTTGCACCTTAATTTGGGTAGAGGTATTTCTAAGAACCTCAATAATTGGATCTTAACAATGGGTTAAACTGCAAATGAGAGAAGAACAGAAATATCACTGTACAAAAACATGCAAAGAAGAACCACAACACAATACTGATTAAGGCTGCAACAGAATATCACAGCGAATTATAAATATAAATGAAAACTAAAATACATGGAAACCTTTTCATCCAATTAAAGCAAGAACAGAAAAGATCCAGGTCTGAAAAAATATTTCTATGGATGTCCTTTGAGTTATTATAGACTAATTATGCAATTATTTTAACACAAACAGTGATTTCTTGAAGTACCTTTTAATTAAAAAATTAAAAAAAAATTAAAAATAAAAAAAAGGTTTCAACACACACCTCTTTCATTTATACAAGGTATGAAGCTCTAGTTAAAAAAGCTCAAGGTGACTTTGACCTAAGCAGATTCCCAGTCCCTAATATTTGTAGAAGAGCAAAGAAGTTTCTTTGTACCTGAAATAATTTAGGTGAAATAAAGATTCAAAAGAAGTCAATAAGCATTTTGCTATTGATTTCAATGAGTCAATATTTCATTCTGATGGTTTATTGCTGATAGCATTTCAGAACATTAATATTTAGAAAGATATATAATATTGAGTAAGCCACTTAATTGCATAGAACAAACTATAAAGTAAAACCATTTACTCTATTAAAGAATTTCAATATAACATTTATTTCTATATAACATTTAGCTGCAGAAGGCTAAACTGGCTGTCACAAGAAAAATCAAGCTTTCAATATAGAAGAATAGGTTCTGCAAATAACCTTGGGCAAGAGCTTCAGCAGGTAAACTGTCAGCCACATTTTTGACCAAAATATCGCTTACATTGGGCAACTGAACCAGAAAAAACATGTAGGAAAAGTTTAGTAACATCCTTCTAATGCTCCACATCCAATCTGGTATCACACATTTAGCAGCTGAAGTTTCTCTGAGTAAGGTTTTTTTCTCTGCTTATTATGACGATACTTTTTTTTTAAATTTTTCATGAGTGAACTGTAACTTGCTTACTCCAAAAGGCAACTAACAGATGGAGCTGTGACTTACAACAACAAACAGTGATGGCTAGAAGCTTCTGTACATAATGTACGTGCTCACCCTTCTCAAAGATTATGAAGGGAAGGTCTGATCACACACCAGGAAGAAAACAGTCACAGTCCTCTAAGTATTACTTTTACTATCTCTCAACTCCTGCTAGTAGGAGGCAGTTTCTGCCAATTCCATCTAATCATCTTTTACATGTCCTAACACTCCTTCAAGTGATAGGGAATGTGGCATCTGCCTTGATAAAGTACTCCAAAATATAAGCTATTTTCAGCACTAGAAAGTACATCTTTATGTCTTTCCCTAAGCAGTTGAAGAGGCCCCTATTAGTGAACTTCTGTTTTTACGTATCTGTCTCCAGTGATCTGTATTCCCTCAAAAGCTAATCTGAACAGCTGGCATGCATTGCAACTGCATGTATTAGCATGACTGTGTATTGCTCCCTACCAGTCCACATCTCTTCTTCCCTTCCTCTTTACACCTTGCTAACTCCAAAGAAAGTGAATTAGTATATACAACATGTAAATAATTTAGGATGTCCTTTGAAACATGTAAACTGGCTAACAAAAAGCTACGAACAGCTTCAAATATGTATGTCAATTGTTTAGCTATCTTAAAGACATAGTAACTTTAATTTTAAAAGCTAGTCTGTGAGATCATAAGTAAAACATTACCAGTAAACCTGTGCTGTTGTCAGAGTACTTTGAATAGTTTCTTTAGTTCCCTATGTACCTGTAACTTCGAAGACAGTCTTAAGTGTCTTTTTCCATACACAGTGGAAAAAAAAGAAATTATCTTCTATAGCAGAAAAGCTTAACTGAACCACTACTATCTGAATTACTCTGGTAGATGACAGTCTTCAAAAGCTTCCTCAAAGAATACTGTTCATTATCATTATATGAACTAAATAATTGAAAGAAAAGTTGGATAATAAGTGAAGTATTTGTCATCCCATTTTGTTTCTGCATTTTCATTTCTTTCAATTGTCTTCACTTTCTTTTTACATTTTGGATCCTTCTAGAACTACAAAAACTACTAAGATTCAACCTGTTAAGTATGAAGAGAAGTATGAAAATATATAGTTGAAAATAATACAGTTTAGGTGTAGGATTTTAACATTATATTTTTTTATCTTTTTTAGTGCAATTAATTACTCCATCAGGAACAGGATGCATTTAACCTCTTCATTAACCATTTTTTGCTTTTGGGAAGGCAGCTAGATTGGCAAGAGAAGAGATAAGGTAACTACAAACAGCAAAGCGAAAATAACCTCAAATTTAACCTCATTCGGTAAGATGAATACTATAGCCTAATCTCTCATGTAGTATAAAATATGTACTATCAATCATGTACCTTGCTAAAATCAGTAATACTCTGACAGAAGTTCCCAACTTGCAGAGTTCTTAGCACAACATCCAAAATTGATCTAAAGGCCATTGTACGAATTAATTTGGAATCTTCTTGTCAAAACCAGTATGTTTGTTATCAGCCTTTTGAGTGATGCTAACAGGGAAAACAGGCAACTTTATAAGATTTGGGATACTGTTAACACACCAAAGGAAGAACTATCTTCAGTAGCAAAAGTTCCAACCATCACAAAATACGGTCTATTTTGTGATACTAACAAGGTTTAGCTTTCAGCAGAGCCACAATTCTGCCTACATAGAATTCTCCAGGCACTTAACATATTTGATGATTTTTTGATTTGCTCATAAAGACTCACTAGATCTTAAGAGTTATTTTTATACATTTGAAATATTTGAGATTGCTGGTGAAACCCTAAGTCCTGTCAATCTTTATTTGCTAACCTATACATTGGAAGATCAGAATTTCATTTAAGCAAAATACAAATATTACTTCAGAATATCTACATGCAATAATTATTCATAAGACTACCTGTGTATCTTTTAGTTGAGACAACACATCTTTCTTGTAGAAATTATCTCAAATAATAAGTGAAATATTGCTAACAATGACCTGTAAGTCAATGGAAATGAAAAGATAGTCTTCAAAGCTCTCTGCAGTCCATCAGTCCTTGATTAATTTCAGTATAAATACTAACAATATGGGCCACATGTGAAAGTTTAGCACAATTATATTACCATGCAAATTTGCACAATACTTTCGAATGCACTGGTATTTTGTGCATTAGCTAGCCCCCAGAAAAAGTACAATGTTTAAAAAATAAAAGTAACAAGCCCATGAAGAGCAGCTCAAACCAATTTTCAAAGACAGGGCTTGAATGTCTAATTAAAAAAAGAAAAAAACAGAAAAATTTAAAATTCCTACGATGGTGATCACAAATAGCATGTAATGGTATTTGTATATTACACAGTGTGCTGGTTTTTATTCTGTATTTCACATTGCAGTGCTAAACTTTGAAGTTCCAACTGTCTGATTATTCAACACGCCCCAGAAAGAAACACATATTTAATGCCAATTTACTAAAGAGGAGGTTAGAAATGTGTTTGAAAATTACTTTATTTTCCCCCAGAAATACTCGTAAAAATCTCTGAAAGAGACCAGAGTGGAATTTCATACTGTATCAGGACTGACAGAAACATTCAGAATTTATTTTAACAGTCTGACATATTTATCATTACATTAATATCAAAACTGTATTAAAAAGTGAATTTCAGTACATGCAATGAGAAATTGGCTACACTATAAAACGTACTGATAATAGTGTTATCTCTTCTGTTCCAGCAAATACAACCTCAAAGAGGAAGCTTCCTTCTATTGACAATTCAAAGCCTTCTTGAGTATTCACATTATGACTCTGACACTTGCATGACTGATAAGAGATAAAGTCAGAAAAAGTTTGAAGGTCATTCTTTTGTCTCCCTTGAAACTGGTATTTTTAATACCATCTAGCAAGCCTTTTCTGGGGAACTCTTTCTTTGGAAATGCACTCTTTTTGGGTAGATATTAAAATGCAACTACTGCATGACTGAAAGTATTCTACTCACTTTTTTTAACTTGCCATATTAAAATAAAAACTTCAGGAATAATAATACTGACCTCTAAAATAAAAAGAAGCAGCACTGAGATTAGGAAATATACCTACACATACCAAAATGTTTCCTAGTTATGTTAAAAGATTAAGCTTTTAAAACTGATTATGTCTAGGATCTAAGCAGCAACTTGAATATGTATTTTTACTAAAATTTCCAAAGAACTGTAGAGAATTATAAAAATATTAAAGGACTGAAAACTGTGTTTGAAAGTCAGAGGAAAGAGGATAAAAAAATATTTCTATGGTATGACCTGTTAAATACCGAAAAATTATATTCATAGCATATTAAAAAATCAAATTATCCTCATAGTATATTAAAAATGAATATATGGCAAAGGGCCCAGGGTTCAACCACTGTATTACTTAAAAAAAAGACAGATAATCCACACTGAAATGTTTTTTACATACAAAAAACACAACATATTTTAAAATTATTATCACACATAAATAGCATTTAAGTTAGTTTTACAGTTTCTCAGTTGAAAAATAAATTTAATAATCAAACAAAAATTCTATCAGACTTGCCTCTAAAAGACCTAAAGTAAGTCAAGATGTTAAATTGAAATATTCATTAAAATTACTGTGAATTTGAGTTAGCTATTCATTACACATAGACACCCTCCCAATTCCCCACCACATCATTTAGAATCTCTTCTCAACCCCAAAATCACTTTACAAATTTGAAATAAGGAAGTTTACCCCTTGGTATAGCCATTTTCTAAACATTCATTTAAAGAGGTACCTTTATTGTCAATAAAAAATTACAAGATTGAAGAGAAAGGATCTTTGACCTAAGTAGACAAACTATATTTTCACATCCAATGTACAGTCTAGCAAAGCCCTTAACTTAGGAAAGCAAAGCATCTAACTCAAGAGTCTGAGGAGCCTACAGACGTTTGGTCTTTTCAAGAAATAGACAGAAGAGCAGTACAGGTAAAAGCAGACATGACTCGAAGCTGTATCTTAGCTTTTGTTCATTTATACATATCTCAGCAAGAAATGGATACACATTTATCATATACAATATCATATTCATTTAATGAGCTTCCACCAGAATATGCCTGGTAAAATATAAGACACACCTTCTCTTATGAACAGGTGTATCTGATAGAAATCTGTGATTGAAACAATCTTCATGGAACTAGAGCCTCTTGCACAAAATCACTCTTCGTATCAGAACGAATTTCAGAATTTGACTGGAAGAATACCACCATCACTGATATAAAGATGCTTATGTTGAGCTGCTGTGGACTCAAAGACTGCTTAAATTAGCAAGTAGTGCATATTAATTCTGCAAACCCAATATACATGCCATACACATCTCAAGTAGTTCTATATCACATTAGTTCCTCTTTGGTCCAACAGACTGAACAAACCAGTACCATTTGGGAGTGTACAGGCTCAATTCCTAAAGTACACCTTCTAGCATTATTTCATGCAAAAGGATCATAGGCCATGTGCCCTGTTTATTGTTAACCAAAGTACAGAAGGTGGCAATAAAGGTGGCACGCGCATCAAAAGAGCAACCCTCATCTGAACTTGGCACTGATGCAAGTGAACATTCCACGCTTTGGAGGAAGACAGTGAAGTTGAGAGAACTGAGACCCCACTCATGGAGAAGGATATTACAGAGTAGAAGAATTGAAAAGCATTCAGAAAGAGAACTCCTTGTGGTAGACAAAAGACTAATTTTCTAGGTAGAGTGGAAACAGTTACTACTAAGAGCAGACATCAATAATCAGTCAGTATGGCAGATTCCATTCTCAGTTACCTACTGGTTCCACAAGAATCAATAATATTTTAAGTGCGCTTTTGATATAAAAAAGGGCACTGTAAAGACACAGGAAGCACAGAATAATTTCAGGTAAAATGGCCTGAGCTAGTTTAGTAAAATAAACTGAAATAATAATTGCAACACATTTTAAACTTTCCATTTTAGATTTTTGTATTTCAAAAGATCTCAAAAGAAATGAAAAATTACCAAGGGAAATTACCCACACTAGAAATATTTGGAGAACTGAATGAGTCAGAAACTAACCACTGAAGTTTCTTAAGTTATCTTGAATCTATATCCCACACATCTTAAAAATAAATAAGCAAATAAATAAATTATTGACCTTTCAGAGAAGGATTCCAGAACTAACTGATGAATAATCCCGTATGGAATATAATGAACTACCAGAGCTCAGAAAGAACCGAAAAAGAATAACTAGCAAATACATTTTCCTCTTAAAAGGTCAAGAACCTTAGGGACAAAATGAAAGTTGCCAGGAGGCAAACTGAGGTAGCCCCATAAATGAAACGCAAACAGGTAGCTCACATTTCAGTTGTTAAAGCAGATAAAAAGGAAAAAGGTTAATATTCAGTAAATAGTGGTAATAGTCCAGTTTCGTAATTCTGTGAATGTTTATGACAAATAAAAGGGATACAAGTGTCCACAGCTGACAGAATGCATCTATACCACATAAAAAACTGCATGAAAACTCAAAAAGCAGAATTCCAAAACTAGTACATGAGTCTTAAAGCACAATAACAATTTTATGTATCAATTTGAGACAAATCTAACTGTCCACATTAGTGTAAATCTACAGAAGAGCATACACAGAAACCAAACACACCCTGGAAAGAAGGAAGTAGAATTTCAGTAACATGAAATGTTTCTGAATAAATTTTGAAATAAAGAAAAACATAAAAAGGAACATGAAAAATGAGATGAAATACAGCACACTTGATCCTAAGAGATAGGTTCCAGATCCATTAGAAATAATCTCTTTCTTAAAGTAATTAATGGTCCTGACAAAAAAAGGTGCTACTATTTATCTGGACTTTGGCATTTCATTCAGTTATATTTAAAGGTGGGAAAAAATGGGATTGGAACAAACTCTATAAGCAGTTTGAATAACTGGCTCAACAGGAGACAGGCTGTTTAAAAATACATAAAGGAAGTCTATATCTTGGGACTAATTTATGAAATTCAAAGTTGATGACTTGGGTGCAAAATTAGTACTAATGAATTCAGCTGAGGCCAAAAAGGAACTGAGATAAAAACGACCACTACTTTACACAGGAAGAACTGAAAGTCATATGTGTCAAAAGTCAGAATGATTTTCACAAATTATGTTCTCATTGTATGAAAAGAACTCAGACAGGAAAAAAGTATCCATTATGAAAGTATGGGCCGAATATGATTTACCATGATCAAATAAGTCAAAATCAAGGTACAAAGTGTTGCATGCATGATCCACCCAATAATTAAAAACTTAATTTGAATACAAAAAGTGGTACAACAGCACTGCCAAACGAGTCTGGGAGCAAAACCTTAAGTCAAATACTTGGATAAGATATATTTGCCCATGACTGGACAATGCGTAAGGGCCCTCCTGCTACTGCATACTCATGCACAATTAATTAGGCATTAAAGGTATATTCAAGATCACAGCTATATAATATGGTGTAGATGACTGAATGAAAAAAAAAATGGCAAAAGAGAAGGAAAACAAACTAATATTATGCATATGGACTGAATTTGTTAGCTTGGTATTCATGTTAATAACCCAACTGAACAGACGCTTATTAAATAAATCAAGAGACGTGTACTTGTCACCTATACCAATAAAATCCAGGATTCTGCTGGAAGTTATTTCTGCTTTTTGGTTTTTGTTGGTTTTTCTCCCCAGTTATCCTTTTCTTTTTCAAACTGCTGTTCTGTATTTACTATTTCAGCTTCACTGTCTATTTTCAGGATGCGTTTTGCCCTGTGTTATATACACTGTCTTTTTTGGAAGACAGCATATTCAGAACATAGATGTTCAATTTATACAGAAAATAATCCTCTGAGTAAGAGTGGTTTGAATGTGTCTTTAACCTGCTCCTCCTAAAATTTTTTTCTCTGCTTTAAAGAAACTTGTTGGCGGGATTTCAATTGTTTGTTCTTCACTAAATGAAGCTTTCCAATGTTTTAGCAGAGTTAGGAAATTTTCAAATTAAACAAACAGGAAAAGAAGCAAGAAAAAATACAAATTAAAGTCTTTGTACTGTTTTTATTTTTGCAGTTACTCAAGTCTTGCAAAATATTTGTAGACCTGAATTTGATCTAGTGGGTTTTAAAGGACAGGAACAAGACAGTAGAACACAGGTCTATGTGACCAATACATGAAGTGGCACATACGTTCACATCACAGACTTGTGGTTCTGTGTTTTCCAGAGCTAATTAGTGATAACGTGAGTGAATAATTACTGGGATTTTAAATGACTAATGGCATAATTTTAATTCAATTTTGATCTTAAATCAATTCTAAAAATCTATTATTAAATTGTGCAGCTGATCCAATGCTTGCATTATCTCCATTTACTGTAGCACGCTTCTAGCTAGATGCACATCCAGTTCTTTACAGGGCCATGCGAAACAGCTATAGGTATTACTATGTTGTACTGCTTTTAACAGCAGCAGGGAAATTACATTCCAAATAAGCCACTTCCCCCCCCTCCTTTTGGTAATTTCCTCATTTCCAGCATTAAGAATATCTTAAATGACAGTACTGGACAAGAGCAGATAGTATTTATTAAGCCATTATACCACTGATTTAAGTGTTCTCTGTCTACAAACAAATAAAACATCAATAATAGAACTACTCTTAAAGTTGTTTTTTTCAATGACTCTAGTATTTAGCCACACAGAAAATTGTGGAAAAATTCCTACTTTTATATATCTAACAGGGCTTACTCTGGTTAATATGAACTATGGAATAAATTTTTTTTCTTTGAAATGTTTTTTAGAACACTGACTATAAAAAAAAAAAATCATAAATTCTTCTTTCATTGACCCATATTAGAAGTGTGAGAAACTGGTAAATGCAGACAGCTTCCTTCTTTTAAATGGTAGTGCTATTTTTATTTCATCTAGAGCATTTTGCTATGCTAAGTGGCCCCAAAGATTATTTCATGCTTTTGTTTACTGCTCAAAAGCTAGGCTTGCAGACTGTCAGTAAAGAACTCTTTTTAATTTGCACTCTACCTGAAGTTAAAGTGCCACAACCTTTAATAGCTTTGGTTTAAATATTAATGATAGACTTTTATGGGGAACAGTGAAAAACGCCTCCTTTTTCAGTACAAACACATACAGAAGAACTACAGTCTATTTCAAATAAATATGAAAGTTTGATTCTGTGATTACTGAATACCAGGAGTAGGTGATGCACATAAAATCTGCTCCTCAATACACTTATGTGCATAATATTAGCTTGACACAGGATGCCTTTAAAACCTCTAAAGAGCAGATCAATCACAGCTATGTTATGCATGAGCAAACTCTCCTAAGACGGGCTATAATTTTGCAATGGCTTTTTAAGTGACAGACAGAAGTATGTGTGTCTAAAGGCTACTGTGAAACAAAAATAATTCCTTGTTCTAAAGCTTGTGTAAAGCCTACTCCTTTTGTGAACTTTCTTCTCAACAATGTGTACATAAAAAAAGTTTGAATGCTGACCAGAAGACAGGGTAGAAGTTGAATTATGTCCTCCTCATACTCCAAGAATAAGGACAAACCAGTCTGAAAACAATAATTGCCTTATAAACATTTTTGGTGACTTTTTGGAGAAACACTGCTTGCCACTTACATAGCATAACCATTAACTTAACAATGTCTGCTTCTAAATATAAGTATTTATAATGTAACAGCCATGTAAGCTATTCTTGAGCAAGATCTAATTTGAACTAATATAAATCAAATTTCTCACCCAATAGTTTAGAACAGAATCCCAATGGTGTGGATTGCACTTGTCCTTTGGACATAACAGAAGAGCAGAAAGCTTTAATAGTACTAACACATGTTGTATGGCATTTCTGATAACACAAATTTTTTAGAATCTGCAAAATAGCTTTAGATTTCCAGGATATTTTACAATGACTATTCAGAAGATGAAAGTATATATATACACACATTCAATTTCTTTTATAATTACAATCATTACAATAAACAGAAGCACAACACCAACCACTGAACATTAGATAAAGAAAGTATTATTCTGAAAAATGCAAAACAGGAAAGGAGGTCCTTAATTTATTGAAAGATTCTCACTGTCTGTTCTAAAGCTAGAAAAATTTTTATTTCTGCTATTGAAGCATTATTGTGCCAAAAGAACAATGAATGCACACATGTTCCTCCTTCAAGCTGATTTTCATGGTTGCTTTGAATAGGTCTAGTGTTATAAAAGTCACAAACAATACCAACCCCTCCTCTGCTCCAATCTAACCAACCAACTACAAAAACAATTGAACCAGTCAACTCTTGCCTTTACCAGAGCACCTACTTTCACATTCTGTTCATATGTATAACCTTGCCAAGTACCAGCTTAATCTATTTTAATTTTAGTATAGGAACAGGTTTTGTCTATCTGAGCACACCAGCTGAAGTCAAAACTGATTCCTTAGCCACCAGGTTTCAGACTCTGTTTAATCTTAATGCAATTTTGCTGCTAGGCAGTGGGGGAAAAAAAGAGAAACTACCAAGAACAGGACTCTTTTAAGTCTCAAAGTGAATAGAACAAATAGGACTAGTTGCAGCATCATTAACCTTGAGAATATTTATAATGCTTAAAAAAAATATGTTAGGAAAATAATGAAAGGTATGTGTGTTTATCCCTGACTACAACATATATCTTCAAGATTTGTGTGGCAACATCTATAAATAAAACAATTTTGAAAGTCTTACGAATTATTCAAAGAACAGAAAACCAAAGAACACATAAACTGCCACTTAACATCCAGGAACACAGAAATATTTGATATCTAATAGGTGAGGTATATAGTATCACCCTACTTGCCTTTGAAGGCTCAGAAGAACAGACTGCAGGTACCATCAAACCTTTTAGTTTACCTTTTAATTTAGTCCTTATGTCTTCTTCTACTGAATCTTCCTTCAGAACAGTCAGTTAACATGAAAGGTTAGCCAAAGAAAGGAATTAATGCTGGCACCAGAGCTAGACAAAAAAAAAATGTCAGAATAATTTTTGTTTCCATGAAAACATACAAAAAGCATTTTATATTTAATAAATTATCAAGTAGCAAATAATTACTGCCTTGTAGAAAAAAAAAAAACAAAGACAAAAACCCAACCAGAAGTTCCTTATGTTCAATAAAAAAAAAACCACCATAAAAAATGAGTAATGACAATAAAAAGGTATCTTTCTGAACCAGAGATTAGGGATGAATTAGTCCATGAAGGACTATCTGAAGTATGCTGCTTCATTTACATTAACACACTCAAATGCATGTTCCTTCTTTTGACAGTTCACAGGCATAAGAAGTTAACCTGTTACACTGAAATGACAGCATCAGAGCTCACTAGCAAAACTATAAGGAAAGGCAAGAGCTCACCAACATAAAACCACACCAGCTCTAGAAGACTCTGCAGGACAGAAAATATTTTGAGACTTTCCTAGTAGTTCACAAGACAATTCCCAACTGCTGAAACTTTACTTCAGGAAAAGGAACATCTGCACCCTTGTACTACAGACTATGTTTCCACAGGGAATAGGTAAGATTCACAAAATAATCCATCCAAAATAGTCAAAGATGTTGTTGCACAATACGGAACACATGGTCCTTTCCTCTCCTCTGCCTTCCCCAGTCTGAAAGTTGTAGGATTTTAGAAAAAAACAATTGTTTAATAGTTACAAGAAGAACATCTGCATGGCTCTACTGAAAGAGCAGAATCTATACAGAGAAAAATCTCTGAACGCTCCATGTGTACTATTTTCTTGTTGTCAGTGTGGATTTTGAAGTGATATCATAGTGTCACTTAAGGAAAAGTGTGCTGTCAGAAGCTCTGAAAAGCTGTACCACTGGTCTAAGTCCAAATTTTATTCAAGTCAATGTTAAATTCTAATTAAGAACTCAGCTAAATCAGCTTTACTGAAGAGAAGGATAAAATTTACCTTGACTGCTCCTGAGGGAAATTAAAAGCAAAAGATAAAAATAAATTAAAAGGTAAAATTAAAAGAATTCAGTGGGTGGTCAAACACTGGAACAGGTTAGAAAATCTCTAACCATGGAGACATTCAAAATTCTTTTAGACAAAGCCCTGAGCAGCGTGACCACCTTTGAGCAAGCAGCTGGACTAGACAATTTTCAAAGTTACCTTCCAGTCAAAATTATTTTAATAGATAAGGCCCCTACCATATACATCTCCACAACCAGTAAAGTCCAGGAAGACAGAAAAAATTAGATTCCTGCCTGGCATTTAAGCTGGCTTTATGAAACTGGCTCTTGCTCTATTAGTAACAGAAGAACATGAACCAGTTTTTCCCATGTGTCATTCTGGTTTTCTGCCTTAAAGTATATTTTACTGTACTGCATTATCATTCTGTCTTCAGATGCCTCAAGAATTCATGTATTTGAGGCCTCCCTCACTTCTGAAAAAAGAGCTGTTCTGCAGAAAACAGTTCTTCCAAATGAAAGTAAATGGCTTCTAGGAGCCCATTTACACTTAGCAAAAGGAAGACAAGGAGTGGGGGACAAGGGGTGTTTATCAGTTGGAAGTGGTATCAATTAAAATTGGATTTCTGTTATTACAAGAAGCAATTAAAATCTGGCAGCCTCTTTAATTTTTATTTTATTGAATTTTATAATGATAAACTACTTGCTGCATGACTACTTGTCTGAAATCTGGTTTTACTTCCTGAGAATATGTTCCATCCTTACTCAGACAAAATAACAGCATTGGCAATGGAATGGTACCACGCGAACGTCTACAGCATGTGTGCGTCCAGAATTGACCATTTAAGAACACAGAGGTTCTGATTCCTTCATCTCAGCAATCCTTCTGTCCTGACCATCTTCTAACCTCTTCTTCCCACAATAAAAAAAGAGTACCAAATATTGTGCAAGGTTTCCGTTTTCTAATATCAAGTTAGGAACACAGATTACACAGAATGCCAGACTCAATCACCCTTGCAATCTCAAAAATTAGCACAGATGGCTTACACAGACTAATAATTTTCCCAACAGTAGTTTAGATATGATGTCCAGTTGTTAATGCGCTGATCTGTTAACAGAATTAAGATTGTTTTATACTAGTTCTACACCTTACACTGCCAATCAACAGCTTTTTTGACTAAATCATGACAGAAATGTAATTTAAAGGCTTGAGAAACCCTTTACCACTTGTAGTTGCACTTGTAGTTTCTGAATAGACTCACAGCTTTGATAACCACAGGAAAGCTATTTCATTAAAAATACTCGTAAGTAATGCACTACTCATTTCTATCCAGCATGACATTAAAAATAATTGGCTATTACAGTAAAATATTAAGATGTATTTTCGACAGTACTATGGCTGTGATTAGTGGCAACAGAT
This sequence comes from Corvus cornix cornix, assembly GCF_000738735.6. Classification (NCBI taxonomy): domain Eukaryota; kingdom Metazoa; phylum Chordata; class Aves; order Passeriformes; family Corvidae; genus Corvus; species Corvus cornix. The sequence goes on from NC_046334.1 coordinate 43,887,719, forward strand.
GCAGCAAAATATTGCTGTGGTAAAAGGCCAATCTGGATACCTTACGTTAGTTACTGATAACAACCTGTATGAATTTTTTATCCAACTGCAAGACTAACATAATAATATATCACACAGTAAAGTGACTTTTGTATGTATTGAAACTGGTACCATCAATATGGCTACTTTTAAAAAAGTCATGCATTACAAAGACAATCTTGACAAACTATACTTCAACCATGCTTCCAGATACACAGAAGGCTAAAGGACAATGAATTTACTGTGACTTACTGAGCTTGAAAGGTTGAGTTGTTCTTTAAAACTGTTTCAAGAAACAATTCCATGTATTTTAATTAGATTCATATCAGAAACCACAGAAGAATTAACCTTGGTAAGTGACATTTTATCCTGCTTAGCAGTAGAAGACCAGCACAAATTAAAAATCTCAGGATTCTTAGCATAAGTTTTTCAGAGTACCTTTATTTTGCATTGACAAATGAAAAAATGATACCAGCAGTCAAATATAGCTTTCATTTAGCTTCATAAACATACAGATTACTACATAGCTGTATCGCCAAGAAAAGTGAGTAACGATCAGTGGTTATAAAACTACAAAAGGTAAGTAGGGGAAAAAACCAGGATGAATAAACTCTAAAGTTGAACAAATATTTGTATTTAATATGATATTACAATGTGTTCTATCTAAAAGATCTGTTAAAATACAAATTGCTTCCTAAGGACATAACTTGTGTTATACTTTAGGAATTTTAACAACCCTTTAAATATAAGACAATAAAAAAATCCAGTTAATATAGTGGTAAATAATACCATTGTCCATTTCACAAAGCATCAACTTACGCAGGAAAACCATCTAATATCTGGTAATAAAATACCGTATCTTCCTCTTCACACAAAAACTTTTCCAACTTCTAGTACTTTTTTTTAAGAGGAGGAAAGAAAATTATGAGCTTTGGAAACCATGTTAATTCGGCATTTTAGATCAAGCTTGTCCTTTTCCTTGTTCTCATTTACAGCAAACTTCCAACAATTGTATAGTTGCAATCTTAAATATATTGTACAATAAAAATTCTAGAATTTCTATGCAAAATAATAAAAAAGGCAGCTAACTCATAGACAGATATACATAAATGCTCTCTTAGCCATTGCTGCTTTTTGTTTAAAAGCTGATGAAAATCTAGTCAGAATTCTTTGCTATTAGGTCAGTTAAACAGCAGCAGAACCACCTCTACAAGAAGCTCAAACCCATGTAATTGCTTTCTCCAGTTCTACTTCTCTCACCACCAGCTCTATACAGATCAAGCTCTGAGTAAAAATCAGAACTCTCACAAGACTTTCTACACAGACACCAATAGGATGTTTAATTGCCACCTCAGTCCCAGTAAACCAGGCACAGATTTTAGCGTAACAGGTCAGTAAGGGCCCAATCCTAACAAAATTATTTGGCAAAAGATGGAGACCTCCGGAAATAAAACAGAAATAAAGTACGTGTCAAGATGGAAGACTAGCACCAGTTTCATAAACCTACACCAGAACTGAAATAGCAAACAATGTTACTGTGGGATTCAGCTTTCTACAAGGTCTTTGAGCCTGGAAGAGCTTTCTGATGCTCTTCCATGCGGACGCAAAACCTGAAATCAGTTGATAGCAGTAGGGAATAAAGGAACTAACTGCAAGAACCACAGTAAGAGGGAACACCAGCTTTATAGAACAGACCACACAGAAATATAAAAATATGGTTTAGAAGTTTCAAAGAGTACCATTATGCAGTTAAAGTAGCTTAGGTAATCATAAATACAATGCAAATCCAAAAGTTTTAAGAACTGGTGATGCTACTTGAACAAGATACTGGCAAGAGTAAGTAGTGTTGTCTAAGCAAAGGAAACAGATGTCTTTTGGTCTTTTGAAAAACCCCAGGAATTTAAGAACAAATTAAGTGTCATCTAAAATGACTGCAAAACAAAGCATACAATAGGAGGTATTTGAGGCAAAGAATAGTTTATGAATACAGAGTAATCTCACTTTCAAAGTCTGGTGGCATATCAGACTAGTATAGAACTGAACCACTAACTTCTATGAAATAAGAAAAACTAAGAATCTATAATTTTGAACTTAATAATAAAACTATTAAGCGTGGTGGGCTATTCTATGCCTCCTCTTAAAACCAGAAATTTCCGTGGTAAGACTGTCAACAAAGTTTCAGAGTATCACATGCAAGTAATCCTTGTAAAAAATTAGCATTCAGGTTTGGAATTGTTACTAAATGCTAGACATTGGAAAGAAAGTGATGAGTTAAATTTTATTCAGATGTAAAGACAGGAATTGCTGACAATTCACAAAGTGTTACAGTGAATTATCATGGTTGAATAAATCTCACAGAAGGTTAGATAAGCACATTTACTGCTTCAAATTCACAGAAACACATATAAGTGTTAGAAAAATGAAACAGGAAAATTTTCAAGTGTTATTTGAAGACAAAAATCCTAAACCACAGTGTAAAATAGGTAAAGATCTATAGCATACTTATTAAGCTTCTAACACTTCTAAAGTTAGAGCTTTAAATTACAACTATAGTGGTCAGTGATAGCTTAATTAAAGCAGGATCTTGGTAATCCTGCATTTATTCTTCTTTTAATGCATAGAATCTAACTGGTTTTACTTACTGTCACACACAAAGCTCCTAAGAGGTCAGAGTACTGACACATATGATCAAGGAGAGACAGCTGAATTAGAGGCACAAATAACTTACCTGAAGTCATATAATGCATCAAAGCCAAAAAGAATGTATGTCGACCAATACAATAGACTAGTACCTAGAATTTAAAACTATCTTTACCATTATTTCCATTACTTAGCTGTGTGTGCTAACATTCCCAAAGTAGTAGCGCTTCAGACACACAGGATATGAGTTCACACTTTGAAAACACAGACAAGCCAGCACAAATTCAAGAATATTTCAAAATTATTAAATGTAGGGTATACTTCCAAAACAGGTTTAAGACAGGCAATGTGTATAAAATTGGATAAGGTAAAAACTAATTTGTCACAAACAGTGCTTTTCCTATGCAATATTTCTTCTTTCTGTCACTCCATAGAAAAGTGTAATAAATTTAATGCTGCAAGGCGGAAATGAAAAATTCCAAATTTTCATAAACAGTGTTTTATCGAGATTATTTATTGTATCATTAATTCTGTTTCTGAATAACAAAGTTCACAGATGAAATCCTGTCATATTATGACATCAATATTCTGCTTCATTCCTGATAAAACACAGATCAGTAATCGAATTCGAACCATAATTTTTTGCTACTCCAATTAAGATATGACAGAAAGAGAGCTTAAAACAAGTCTTTCTTTAAGACATAAGACAGTTTCCTATAACTAGTGATGGCCAAAGCTGAAAATAGCTCAATGGGCCATGAGTCATAAAAAAAAAAAAGCTTCCTGATCACTACGTGCACTGCAAGTTTTTAGATTCCATCTCAAGAAATTGCTTTAAAAGTGGTAAATAACAAGGAGTGGTTGGAACTAGTCAAGGTCATTTTTACTTTCCTAGTAGGCAAAAAGAGTTTATTCTTCTGAGATCTGATGAACATTTGCTGATTTGTGAGCAGGAAGAAGCAAATAAGGTAATCCTTTAAAGGCAGCAGTAGCAGGATATAAATGTAGTTTTGGCAAGAGTCAATGGTAACTACTTAGTAAAGCTGATAAAGAGTTTAAATTGAAGGAGCACAGAGATACAGGAAAAAGCATTTGTAGTGGAAGATTTACAGACATGATGGAAAATGGTACAAAGCACATGAAAGTACTTGGCATCTTGGCATCTCCTTTTCTAACTAAAATGATTGGGAGAGGAAGGTAAGAGGTTACAAACTGCAAAGGCTTGTGTGAAAAATGGTTTGTGCAGCCTAAAAGAAGGAAGCAAAACAAATTTGTTTTTCACTGTGGGAGGAAGCACATCCCTACAAAAAGACACAATATCTACATTTATCTTTGGGCAGTGGGTACTGTGGGGTATGGAACACTTTCTAACAAATTCACTACAGCTAGGAACCTCATAGAGAGAAGTTTGAACAACACAACTGTCCATTTCAATGCTCAAATCAGAGATGGTGGCACCTTCTAAAGATCTGAAATTCCCAAACAGACTCTGCTTGCAACTAGATTTAAGACTCCGACAGACTGTCATACTGACCTATGGAACTGCAATTATTTGCAGTGGGTAGGCTCACTGTAGCAAGTGACTGTCTACACATCGTTTCTCCTCAAAATAAAATTAAAATAATTAACTCACCACTTGTCCATTCTGAGGATTTTTATGTGCATACGGTGGTCCGCGGATGTGATTCCACATCTGACCAGATGTCATAGCAAATACAACACACTAGAAAAAATAGAAAAACAATATATTCGCTAATTTACTGTGAGGGACTGAACAGAAAACCATTTTGATGGTTATTCTTGCTTTAGATATATAATTTTTTTCACTAAACAGACACAGTATCTACGCCTATTTGAATTTTAGGATAGTATCTTCAGATGCATTGCTTTCATAAAATTCTTAATTACTTCTGCCATTCTGAAAATGAGTCAGCTCAAGACAGATTTTCCAAATCTCACTTGAAATAATCCTAAATTTATGCACCACATTTACATATCTACATGACAACAGGCACTTGCAGCAGTAGAAGGCATTCATTGCAAATGCTCTGGAAATGAGTATTCAAGATTTATACAACCTTCCACAAAAATATTTCTGCCTCTAAATCCTATATATTTATCTTATCTTTTTGCTTTCAGGTGTCTGAAATTATATATAAAGTAATAGAAAAAAACCCAGTTATTAAAGAAAAATCTGTCCTATTTTATGAAATTCTCATCCTATATGACTGTGATTCATTTTAGCTATGACAAATAGCAATGGTTGAATTGTTGAAAAAGTTGGAAATTCCCTACAGAAAAAGCGTGAAGTTAGGTTAGGGATGCATGACAACTGTAAAAACAGACCTTAATTATTGTAGAAGATCATACGGTAGAGAATACATGACAAACACCAGTCATACCAGGACTCATTAAGACTATTTTAAAGAGGAAAATATAGTATCTTTTGATTACCAAGTGAGAGAAATAGGAAACCTGTATCATCTAAATATGTCTTCTGTTTTATCTACAGATAATCCTTACAAAAACTACAATTTAAGTACAATTACATACATGCTCATTTTTACTGTACGTCAATATTCCCAATAGCATAGTAAAGCCATACAGGCATAGGCAGATGGATCATGAATGTAAAAATTCATACCACAGTGACTGACTAAACCAGGATTTACTAAAACCCTTTGCAGCATTTTCTTTAAAGAATGTTTAGTAACATGTTTGTGAAGTAAATATGAACTAGTGTAGATGTGTATCCCTGTAAATGCAGCATTGCCACCTCTAGAAATACGAACATATTTTGCAAGGACTTACAACTGAATCTTGTCAAGCTTTATTAAAACCTGTCTTGGCTTTCCTGGTTTTGGGTTTTGTTTTCATTTGGGGTTTGGGTGGGTTTTTTGTTTGGTTGGGTTTTTTTGTTGTTGTTGTTTAGTAGTCGTTGAGGGGGTTTTACTTATTTAGCTGAAACAGCAATTTTTCCAAAGACCAGGTGACTATATCTAGTTTACATTATATTTGCTTATCTTTGCATGGCATATTAATTTTTTTTCCCCTATTCTGTTTAGGATGAAATAGATATAACCAACATATTGATATAGTACAGTCATGAGATGACAGCAGAGACAACCAAAGTGTAAACATAGGCTGCAATGTATCAGTATGGAATGACAAGAAAGGATGCACAGGATTACACTGGAGATCCCAAGCCTATCAATATTACAATAGTGAATAAAGAAACACACACATGGGAGCTTGCCGAAAACAGAAGTACATGCAGAACAATTTAATTGTGGTGATGTTATTGAGACTTCTCTTGCAGAGAAAAGAAAAGAAAAGAAATTTTGTAAGAAAAGATACCTTTTCATACATGGTTTAATTGTAACTCTTTCTTGTAGTTTTAGTATTTTAATTACACTAAAACCAGGTTCTTAGTTTTAATATAAAATGTGTTTCATTTTGCTTTTAACAGGATTTGGAATGTAACAGCATAATAATTAATATGGCAGATGAAGACACACAGTGATTGCTAGCAAATGAATTGTGTTTTAATTAATGATGTGCAACAAAATGAAGAGTATACAGTGACATTACTGGGAAAAGAATAACATAGTTATTTCTATACCTTGCAGATTGCTTTAGCAGAGAAATTTTTACTGCACTTTTGGTGATGAATCACATAATAGATAGCTTATGTGAAAGCACAAAAGTGTAGAAAATTGAAAATATGGGTAACAAAAGTAAGGTGCAGGATATCTAGAAAGGCAAAAAATTACCTGAGAAGTAAAACATTGAAAGATGACAGATGCATAGAGTACACAAACTGCGCCTCTCTGAAAGTGTGTTTTCTATGAGAAGCAATTTTTCTCATTTTTAAATTACTGTTTGTAATGTATATTCCCTAGGGCCAAACTGCTTCCATACTGAAAGATCAAAAAGGCTATACTCCATTTTATATATAGTCATATATTTTATAAAGGATAAATCTCCCAAATTACAGAAGATCTTTAATGCTTGCTTTAAATACCACACTGTGAGACAGTAAAATATCTAACAAAAAAATATCTAGAAGATACAATAGTGGGGAGAAGAAAATGTCATGTATAAACATAACTGAAAAGCATGGACTCAACAATATGGTTATTTAACCTGGAGGCATCTTTCATAGTCTTTCAGTTCAGACTGTTAATGACCAAAAAAACTAATTTGGTCTACCACACACTGGATCTGCCATGATTTCCTTCCATCATGTTCCTTTCTGGTGTTTTTCAAAATTACTTTTTCAGCAGCCAAAATACATTTTCCAGCTTCTCCCTTGTACTCTTACAATCTTCACCTATTCTAAGCATCCTAAGAACAGAACATTTTCATCATATTCCTCAAGCAAGAATTTAGTATGCTACAGATAGTGCTTGACATTCAAACTTATTTTGCTGTGCCTATATTCTCCAATTACAATCACCTGTGTGAAAAAACAACCATTGGAAAATACAGCCTTCTACTGTTTGTAAAATACACACCATTATTTGTAGAACAGATGCATGCTTTTATAATTCATCACACTGATACACAATGCTTACCATTCCATAAGGCAAAGCTTCCATAGGATCCCATGCTTTGGGATCCAAAGGTGTCCAACACACAGAGTTCACTAACCATTACTGTGAGTTGATTTTTCCCAGTTAGGAACTTTGCCAAGTTAATTCCTACAAATAATCAATTTGTTAATGAGTTTGTATTAACTCTCATATGCAGAGAAGTGGCCCCTTTCTGTAGTTTTCTTGGATCTTGCCAAAGTTCAAAGGATGAAAACTGCAGTAAAGGAGAAGGTTCAAGCTGAGGCACTTATCTCTGAGCACAATGCCACTTTTCCATAGTAGAGTCTGTATTTCAACAGTTCTACAGAGAGGAATACTACAGAAACACCTTTCATCCATCTGCTCCTTTCTTTCTCCTTGTCAAACTCCAAGAACAGCACTAACTGCTGCATGCCACCTGATTTATCAACAGAGTTCAGGGTTTTTTTCAGGGATTAAGCTATTTTAAGAGCTTCCAGATTTAGGTAGCTCATTCTGCAGCTAAATGATAAAAGCAAGCTGATTATTTGGCTCTGTAGCCAAATACTGGTGTACTGGCTGGTGTAGCATAGAGACGAAATGAACAATGATTTGCTACAACATAGTATGGTTCCAAAACCAAATGCCCACAAGATTTTTTCAGTGGCAATTAAGTCCACCCCTATTACCAGTCCTAGGAGAATACACTCTATGTGTAGATGGATCTGCTGCAGGACCTTGTTAACAAATGACAAGTGATGCTTTCTTGATGGCTTCCATCCTTCGTTTCACTAAGGGGAAGACTGCTTTAAGCTCATCTGTGGTGCATCTGTGTGCAAATCACAAGGTTCCTAAGAACAGATGTAAGATAACTGAAATGCTAGCAAGACACAATCAACAGAATTTCTCAACCGTTCTTGGTCTTGAAAACTTTGTCAAATTATTTATTTGGGTTAAATACATCCCTTTCTCAAAGGCCTAAGTTTTGTTTAACACTGTCTGCTAGTTCATTAAACAAAATTGCCAGAGACTTAAAAAAGCCATTTGGAATGATTTTGAAGAAAAGCTTCCTATACAAAACCAATAATTAGATTTCTTTGCAAGTTAGACCCAAGAACATGGAAAACACTTTGTAGTGTAAGAAAAATAATGAAATTTTAGTTTAATTTATGACTATTGTTAAATTCAAGCATAGGTTCAATAAAAAGTGGACACATGACAGCTAGTTCTACACTTAATTTCTATATTGTTCTGTATATGTAAATTCTAACCATTTCAGAATTATTGTTTTAAAGAAATGTAATCCTTTCTTATCCAGTTTAGCCTTGCTTTTGTACTCAAGGAAGGTTCTCATGCTATGAGATCTGTACTCCATTTCTAAATCCGTCACTTACTAGACTCTCCAATAAAAGATATACAGTTAAAGGACAGAGTACAACACAGAAGCAAAGAGAATGTATTTCTGTATCTTTAAATGTGCATCTCTAAAACCTCTGCCTATAGGAAGAAAAGGAAATTAAAAATCAGAATTTATTGATGTTCTTTTGAGATGCCCACCTAGTCACACAGAGGAACCTGAGTTTTTCTATGTGTATCTTTGAAAAAAGCACATTAATTTTTTTATCCTCATTTCCAGAAAGGGCTGAAAAAGTCACTAGTAGGCATAATACTCTCCAAGCTCCTTTGGACCAATAACTGATGATGAATGTATTATGTGGTGTAAATACTGGGGACTGTATCAATACAGTACACACTTCTCATACCCATTAACTGTTATGAGAACAGTAAACACAGGCTTTGTCTCCTCATTCAAGTGACCTGTCATATTTTGCCCAATAGAGTTAACTCCTAGGCAGCTGCCGTCTAATCTCAGCACAGATTTTGTCTTTCCTGATTCCACAGGTATGTAGGCAAATCTGAAATATACCCATAAAGTAAAACTGAAAATTACATGCAGAAAACAACAGTGGCAAAGAAAATGCTATCAAAAGACATTCTAGCCAACAGAACAGAAACTCTCAGCACACGTACTGTTGTCCAAAATGAAGCAATTCCTTATCTAAACTGTTAGAAGCTTGCTTAGTTTATACCATCTGACCTTTTCTTCTCTCTGCTTAAGAAATGAAAAGTCCTGAAGAGAGTCTGAATTGCTTCCTGTTATCAGCATAAAAGGACAGGACTCTGCAACTATCTAACAACTGAAGTCCTTCCTCATTTTTGTGTTGGCATGTCAGAGGGAAAAATATCCATAGATGAATAGCAGAATTTGAATTAAAGTCCAAGATAATCTAGGGGATAAATTTTGCATGTGATTTCAAAAGACATCTTTTGGGATATTATGTACTGTGACTCAGCCATCCTGGTTTGCCATTCTAAAAATCTTCTGGGTAATGTTGCAAGTGAAAATGCCTAAGGCATACAAGATATTACCAGAGCCTGCAGTGCTTCAATGAGGGGATGAAACCACAAATGTTGCTGTTGCGCAACCTAATGCTGAGGACAAAACCAATTCAATGGTCTTGTGTGAGCTGGCATTGGAATCAACGTGTGACATGAAACCTGTGGTCTTGTTTCTGCAAGTCTATCAAAAGTATTAGATGAATCATTAAAAATTGCATTCCTAAATATTCTTCTAAAACACTACTGGAAATATTGTCTATGAGACAACATTTTTATATCAATGGAGTTATCAAATTAACATTTCTGGGATCCTCTGTTAAAACAGCACAGGCTCTTTATGCTGAGAATTTTCTTCTCATTTTTAGCAATAGGTCATTCAATCAGGCAGAGTGGCACCATCTGTTTTTCATTTAAATAAAAAGTATCCACTTTTTTTTTTTTAACATTTGGGAACATAAAAACTGTTCAAAGCAAACTGAGCAGCTCTAAAAAAAAAAGAAAAAGATAATGATAGTTCTCTGTTTGCAACGACACAGTTTTCAGTCACTGAATCCTACAATCACTATGAAAAAGTTTCAGTTGAAATTAAAAGATGTTATTTTCAGTATGCTTAATGAATATTAGATACCTAGCATACACCATCTCCCAAAAAGCATTTAAACCCCAAACCTATGGCTTTTAGAAAAGTGCTTTTGTGCTTTCTCAGTTCTATAGCCTCTGAAAAAACAACTGCCAATAAGGAACAAAATAATTGTCAATACTTCTGTTGAAAACATGGGCTTTCTGTAGTTTTTATACATCTTGCCAGACCTTCTCTGTTTAATATGGTCTTGAAAGTTCAAAAAGGAAAAAATACTCATGAAAAATATAATGATTTAGAATTAAATAGTTATTACTTATTTATACCCTTCATAAAAAGCATTTTCCTATGCATTACTTTCTCTCCTTAACTAGACACCAACCTACCAATTTTTCCTTTTAATGAGCTTTTCTCAAAAAAGAAGCTCTAAGTTTTACTGGTAGAAAAAAAGCACTATGTAAGAGAATCATAACTACACAATATTGAATAGAATGATTATAAGTGACTGTCCATTTTCTTCTATGAATCATAACAAATTCTGGTCATTAACTGAGGTCATCTGGATATCCAGATACAGGCTGCCAAAGGCCCACCAGCTCACAGTATCACAAAAAGAAGGTATCTTCTCATATTGTTCAATCAGAGCAGAATAGCAAACCAGTAGTATGATATGGCTTTGAAAAGGAAAAACCAGTTTTAGTTCTAAGTCTAGCAGAACTAAAATACACAGAACAATAGAATAGCACAGGTTGAAAGAGATCTCAAAAGACCACCTGGTGCAAGCTTTCTTGGGGAAGGGAGACTAGATGAGAAATAAAATGTGATCCTGATGTACAAAGAAAACTCACATTCCATCTACAATCCTAGCCATGTTCTTTCAAGAAAGGTTACATCATATTGATACAAGTTGAAAAAAAGCCTTTAAAATGATCAAGGCAATAAATAATTATTTAAATGGCAAGAGAATAAGAACTTTGTTTATATTGTAAAAAACATGTGGATTAATTTCTAAGTAGTTCTGTTCTCAATTAATATAACTACTAGTGCAGTAAAATATTGGCTAGGACTCAATAGTTACAGACACTATTCTAGTGTTGATAACCATATTTCTGATGCCATGTCCCTATGAAAATTAAGCCTTAGATGCTTCTCCTCAGAATTTTTTCTCTTCTGTCAGTCACAACAATGCCAGAGTAATGAGTGCTTGTTGATACACTAGAACCAGCATCTACCATCCTTGAAGACTATCCCGTTTAAAACTGAGACAGCTAAGTTGCACATCCCACATTTTTCATCAGTCTACTCAGTTATTTGAAAACTACCATGTAAATAAACACACTGCAATTGACTATTAAGCAAATTAAAGCTTAATACATTATTTATAGTTTTGGGGATTTAGCTGACTAATATTTCAAACAGACTTGGCTAGACTTAGTCTTTCCTCAGAGCTAACACTAAGATCATCCTATTCTCATTTAGGTTAACAGTAGATTGTTAAGGTCAGTACTACTGAAACCAGTTTTGGAAAGAATTCCCCCTTTGCCTTTGTTTCTCAGATCTTTTATCATTGTCTTACAAACATATAAAGCCTTTGTTTTTTTCTCAACCTGTCATTACCCTAAAGTGATACAGTCTGACATCAATATCTACACTAAACCACCCAATCAACATTTTGGATTTTATCAAACGAGGGCAAGTTGAACCACAGCTGTAAACATCAGTAACAATTATTGGAAAGATTTTCATATTAAAGCTCAAATAAAAAACTGCAGCTATCAGAGAATTTGCTAATTTTCAGTGAGTCACTCATCATAACTGATACTCACTGCTTATGAGAATTAGACCCAAAATCTGGATTATGCATCTTTTTCTGACAGTATCATCCTGAACAATTTACTAATGCAATGGTTTTTAATTTACTGTGCAAGTTTTGAAAACATATATGCTAAGATAAGAAATTAATAAAAAGCATATTAGTAAGGAAAATCTGCATACCAGAGCTGCCATGGCCCAACCAGTTTTGTTATAGATGAACTCTAGATTATTTCTTCGCAGATATAACAAGCCACCAACAAGAGATACCAGAAGAGCCAGTGCAATAGTACCAGAATAGTTAGGAGGCCTGAACACTCTAATCTGGAAGGAAAAATGCAAATGTAGATTTTAATAAATGCTTACATACAGATCATCTTCCATATAAACATAATGGAGCATAAACATCTTCCATATAAACATAATGGTTTCAGAGTCAGTCAGTTTCAGTCAGAAAAAATACTACTTTAATAGGCACATACTTTGAAAAACGTTCATTTTTAATTTTGAACTTTGCAACCTGAAACATTATTTCTGCAACAGATTTTCAGGTTGTGTCTGAATTAAAAGCAGCTACCTTTGGATCTAAGTGTTTTGTATCCAGTTTTGCAAAGCACATTTAATTTATTAACAACTATTTATTATTGCTTGTTTTTATCCAGAATAAGACTACATAAAATTTAACAAAGCGAGAATGGACAGATTGCAGAAGTTTTTACAAGTACCAAGAATGTTATTTTTTAATGTGTTGTAGAACCTTCATTTGACAAAAAAAAGTCATTTAGGAGAGATGGAATTTACCATCAGCCTGTCTCAAACCACAAAGATACATTTGCCATCAGCTTTTAAAACTATCGAAAGACTTACATGAACATCTGTTCTGTCAGCTATCCATTTAGCTAGCTGTTCAGCTGCAAATCCGATTCTCTGCAGGTCAAACGTGTCAGCTCTCTTGGGTTTACCTTTTGGAGGAAAATGCATGAAAGTCGGAGCAGAGTTCATATTCAGCTACAAAACCAGGAAAAACAGAGGGAAAAAATCAGTAACTCTATTCTCAAAATACACCACCACAATACCATCAATAACACAAATCTAATTAGCATAAAAATATTACTTGCCTCCATACATTACATTTTTTAAAACATCCTCATATATAGTCCTCCAAAAAGAGTGCTCAAAATATTCCTTCCAGTAGATTCTTCAGGATGTTTAAGTATTCAGAGTGTTCCACCCACAAGCTTTTCTATATAAGGATATCTTATGCTTTAAAGTTCTCACACACTGCATGACCTTTCCTGTAACTGGTAAAACAGAGACCCTGAATCCAACCAACCTATTAAAGTATATTAGGTTATAATTCTAAGGGAGCAAAGTAGCTTGACATAGTTTGCACTGGCTACAGGAGACTAACCACTAGTGACTAGCCTTTTTTTGAATCTTTTTTATCTTTAGCTGGATAACTAGCTTAAAATACATAACTTGCCCTAGAAATTACTGTTAATTCATGTATTGATGTCACTGGAACTATTCACAGTATATAAAAAAATCCTCAAAAGTGACAAACAAATAGATCTACATATACATTGAAATTCTGGCTTCGACTTTGCAATGTGGTATAGGAAAATTTAATTTCACTATATGAGATTCCTCCAAATTCAGGCCATCTCAGAAATTATGCAATAAAACACTTTAAAAAATGAAAATTAATGTAATACTTAAAGGTGATGCAGTATGGAGCTCTTTAAATAAAAAAGTAAGCTTGTTTGTTTCATTCCTTAAAAATGAATTTCATATAACATCAGCAAAACTTTATATTGAATTTATCAATAGAAATTACCAACTATTAAAATGTTTTCCATCTAAGCAAAAAAAATAGCCCTCTTCTTTACTGAAATGATTTGGAAATAATTTTTTTTCCAAAAAAGGCTGACACATGTTGTGAAATAGTTAAATAAAATATTTTATAAGATACAGAAACATTTGGACATTGTATAGAGTTTGGAGAAAGCTGATCTGGAACGGTTTTATCATTTCTCCATAAACATGGCAAAAGCTGAAAAAATCAAAACCACTACTTTTGGGATAGTGTACTTTTGGGGTGTTTTTGCTATGGCATCAGTACTACATGACTTTGCACACATAAATGTGAAGTCAGAACTGCATTTCCCTCAAATCCACCTTAAAACAATATAACTTATTCTTAACACTTTGTCTCTTCAAAAAACCTCTTACATGTTTATGCTTAATTTTGTCTAAAGGTAAACATGACTTTAAATGCATGCCATTTGAAATAAACTGAATTTTTGCCCCGTTACACAAGGAATAAGCTGAACTGGACTCTTCTAATGTGTTGATTGGCTTAAGGCAAGATCAAACAAAATATTTTGGATTATTATATCTATGCAGGTTACAATAACACAAATTTTTATAAAGTCTTTAATTTTTATAGCAAAAAAATCTTTAATTTTTAAAGCAAAATCTTAAGTCACTAATAACCATTCTTTACACAATGCATTCTAATATTTCAATTGGAAGTAAAAATATTTATTAAACACATTAACTTTTTAAAATAAGTATTTTAAAAATACATATTAATCTTTTCCCTTGAACATTTTAAGTCACACACTTCACCAAAAGGTATTTAAAATACACAGATAACTTTGAAGTTTTTCACTTTTCTTAATCTGCATTTTTAGCTTCAATCAATGGATAAATATCAAAGATAAGCATGTCAGTATTTAGTATTCATTTTCAAGGGATGCCTTTTTCCTAGACTTCTCAATTTCAGAGGAGACCTTAAACTATTCTGCAAATTTCACTCTTCTTAGCCCATATATAAAATGCAAAACTGTCTCTTCTCTTTCCGCTGAAGAACTTTCAGACTAAATATTATTGAAGCTGAAGAATATTTATTGTATTACATAAAAGCAATTAAAAGGCTCTTTTACTAAAGAGCTTTTTTTCCTTAAAGAGAAAATAAAGGAAATCTTTAAATGAAAATGTTATTTACAATGTGTTTAATTCTAAAAAATGGCCTAAACAATTGCTTAGAAAAAAAGGCTGCATATACATATATAATGCAATCTATAAACAAACATTATAAACTACACTTGAAAAATACTGCAAGTGGTTACTAGTAGAGTTTGTCTTCACTGATGTCACAGAAACTGGTGTGGTTTTAACCAGGAGGAAATTGTATACAAAACAGAGGTACACAGAGGTACACACCTCCATACAGAAAATAATTTATCTTGTGTCATTTGAAAAACTGACATGCAGTTCTGAAAATTAACAATGCTTTACAGTATTCAACATTTACCTGCTGAAAAACATCTGCTCCTTCATCATAATCCACTATTGTGAAAAACAGTTTGTTTGAAAAAGCAGATGAATAGCGCCATGAATTAGCCAGCACTTGATATTCCTCATTAGCTTGCCTGTTAAGGAGAAGAAACAAATGTACATCCATATGCCATTCACTTGCAAAAATATTCTACAATCAGCTGCAATGGTTAGATCAATCGCATTTGCAGTACCATTCTCAACATCCATACTATCAATTTAAAAGTTTCAGCTTATTTTTGCAACTTTTGTTTCTAACCTGTCATCTCCAAAATTAGAAATGTGTA
The DNA here is from genome assembly GCF_000738735.6 of Corvus cornix cornix. Classification (NCBI taxonomy): domain Eukaryota; kingdom Metazoa; phylum Chordata; class Aves; order Passeriformes; family Corvidae; genus Corvus; species Corvus cornix. The sequence continues at coordinate 43,903,351 of NC_046334.1, forward strand.
AAGTTAAACTATACAAGAGAAATCCCAAAATGATATTAAGAAAAAGTAATGTTTTCCATACTTAAAAGTCTCAATAAATGGGACTGGTCTTAGTGGCAAATGTCAAATAAATCTGCTAACAGATCCATGCAAGGATATGTTTATGTGGCCCTTGAGTGTGCTATCAGGATATACTTGCTAGAAACAGCTACACATAAGGAATTCTGAAACCAGGGGACAAATAACACAGAACTGTGAAAGCAGTATGCTCCTAAAATAGCAGAGCTAAAAGAGAGCTGAAGAAACTGCTAAGCACTCGGGAAATGATCCTAACTGAATAAACAGTAGGCTTGTAAGCAGCATAATAAACTCCAGATTACTTCTCTAAAAGTTGTTTTAAATGTGGTAATTTTGTAAAACACATAAGTAAGCTTTCCTATCATCACTAGAAGGTGATATGCTGCTAAATAGCCTCCTAAACAAAAAAACAAAACAACAAACAAAAACCAACCAACCAAAAAACCCAACAAAAAACCCAACAAAGAGAACACAAACCAAAACAAACAACTTTGCCCTGACTGCACCAAGAGGAAGGCAAAGACAAAAGGAATTCCAGGTGAGTAATACCAGCAGAGACACCCTCTAAAGCCATAAAAACACAGGTTCTTCCACAGGACAAATCTATACCAACAAAAATTCAGGGGGAAAAAAAAACAAAATGAAAGAATGCTCGCAGTACTTTCTGATTTAGACAGACTCCTTTGCTAATTTCCATATTACTGTTTAATTATATCCACTGTAGAGTCCAAACGACGGTTTTACCACTTGACAACTCATCTTTGCATATGGTAAGATACAGAAGTAGTATAAATACATGTGTTCTGCAGCTTTTCTCAAAACAGTGTTTCTAGAAAAACAGTTCTATGTGTTTCATGGTGCAGAACACTATTTAGAAGTTGTAAATGCAAAAATTTGTTTGTTGCAAGAGAAACTCTGCACTAAACATATATAAGAGAAAGAAGGGGAAAAGCATTACAAGATCACAGATACCATAAGACTTTCCCCATTTCTTCATAACTGAGATCAACCTTAGACATGAAACATATTACATACAAACTCCAGCACAGCTGTGTAGTATAAAGAAATCCACTGTACATGAAAAAATATATCATACAACCCCAAGACTTAAAATGAAAATTTATCATCTCTTTCTCCCGCAAAGAATTAAATAATAACATGAAGCACAACAAAATTCAACTTTCGCCCTCATTACCTGACTCGGTAAGATTTGCTACCTAACACCCTTACTCAATGTGCAGTTTGCAATCCAAAAAAAAAAAAAAAAAAGGCAATTTAGGCATTAGATTGGTTATTTCTAGAAACAGATAGTATCACTAAGCAGACTAACATATTCGTTGCCATCCTGAAGAGGGCAGTCAGACAACATCAAAGGAATGCTGTAAATTCTTAAGCAGTATCTGTAGTGCACTGTTCTGTTAAACCTGCTATATTAAAGCTGAACCATTTTTATTACAAGACAAAACAAGACGAAACTCAGTTCATCTTGATGCCATCATTATTCTTTATCTACCTTTCACTTGTGATGAAACAGTAGTTCTGGGAAATTCAGATACTCCACTTTTTGAGAGGACTCTTGTTCCCATTTATCTCCATGCATTTTGCGTCTTCGAACTATTTTGAATTAATGGGTACTATTTCAAATATTATTTTGCAAAAGGCTGCATTTTTTGTAACAGACTTAAAGCACAATTTCATCCACACACTGAAAATAGCAAACCATTCTATGATGCACCCTCATAGAAGCTCTTGAAGGGTGTGGAGAAGAGTAAAACAAGGAGCAGCAGGAATACAAAGTTAAAGGATTACCACACACAGAACTGAAGATCATCCTACACTCCACTATATCATTTCCAATTGATAAATTTCTGATAGAATAACATTAGTAACTTTTTGTAGCACTGATTCATTCCTTTTTAGACAAATTAACAGTAAAAAGCATAAGCACTTGACTGAAAAAATTCAGTCTTCAATTAACAACAGACAATATCAACTGTCAACTTTTTATCTACGTATCTCTATAGTTAGTTCATACCCATTCTATCACTTTGTTTCTAGGAAGTAATGTTAATTATACCAAATTACTAGAATAATCATGTGAAAATCCGTAAAGGCATAAAAGCAAAGAACTACACTTGGTCTCAACAGAATAATATAATGTTAGCACTGCTCATTTGCTTGACAAGGTTTTTTGATAGATGGAGAAGATTTGAATGTTATTGCTGCTATAGCCACCTCTTTAGAATTTCATCATAATAGCAACACAGGAGCTAGCAACAACAATGGTAATATTGACCAGCTGCCAGAAAATAGTGGCCAGATCAAAAGGGAATGCTACGATTAGATTTACTCAGAAAATTCAATATACTGGAAAGTAAGCTGCTAAGCAAATGCTCTACAGCAATTCTTCCATGATGCAAGAGGAGCTCATGAAATATTAAAAGTTTTATTTAAAAAGATTAATTATGTGGGTGTCTATGGCAGCTAATCAGATTTGTATAACTTGAGCTATATTTAATAAGATTAATTTTATTATATTGGTCTGACATTATAGTAAGGAAAACACAAACTGAGTATTAGGAAAAGAATAAAAGAGTGTGGAATTATTTGAGAAAGAAAGCAGTAAAGCATTATTTTCTGGCACACTATGTACAATACTCACAAATGTACAGTTGGCACAAAATGTACTACCAGGTTATTACACATTCTTATCCATCTGTTTAAAGTAAACTGTGATCAGTGCTGCAATTTACTTCCAAAACAACTTTCGGATTTTATTTGGAATGGTGTTCCCCAAAACTAAAGGAACAAGGGGCTAAATGGATATCTTGACACCTTCTCAGTGTCAAGAAGACAATAAATTCAGAATGTTTATTTGATTTTGTTTAGGGTGACTCATAATGTCTTGATGAAAAGCACTGAAATCTACAAATGTGCCCAGAAAATTCACTAAACACAACAGAGAGTATAAACACTCATTGAAAACCACACAGGTTTTGCAATCTAGGTATCTATAAAAGGGGAAAGCAAGCTAAAATCCATGCTACTCTATTTAGAGCATCCCGACAAATTTTCAATATTCTGCAGATGAAAAGAAGCTATGAGGTCCTCTTTTGTAGAAGTTGCAAAGTAAAAAAATAAAAAATCATGATCATAGAAAGAATAAAGAGTGTCTTATGATCCAAGCATAAAATTACTGCCTTGTTAAGCAGGACTCATCAATACTTCTATCAAGGTCCTGAAGTGCACAGGAAAATAATTGCAGAACTTTCAACAGCTCTTTCCAAATTGTCTATTCCTTCATTGAACAGAAGTTCAAATGACAATTCCCTTTCACTACATTTAAGAGACCTGTTAATGATTGTCTCACTACCTGCTCTTGATCAGCCAGCAAAAAACTGAAAGTCAGAGGATCCTGTTTCTTCTTTCTGATGATGCTCCTTGACTGTCACAATTCTTTTTGCTGTTGACCTACTCTTGGATTGGCTACTTGAAAATATATCTCTTTTCTGAGATTTTTTTTTTAAGCAAGGAAACGAACAAAATTCCTCTTTTTTCAGGATTGAAAAAACCTCCTCTTGGAGGCCTCATTGATAGGGTAGATCTTAATAAAAGTATTTGGAATCTCTTCTCACTTATTTTGCCATTTCCTTCCATGCACAGTCAACAGAAGAAGTTACATTCACAGCCCTTTACAAAACAACATACTACAACATTAAGCTCAAAACTTAAAAATACACAAACTGTATGTTGAATTAAAAATTACCATTTAGATAATCATGCAAGAAGGAACAGATTCAAAAAGAGTTAACATTGAGCTCATTCTGCAGCATGTTTTCTGCAGTAACTATGGGCTTGTTCCAAAAGATGCTATTAATAATTTTTAACAGAGTTCAGTCTTGTCACTAAAATTAAACCAAAGTACTCTTTAGAAAACATGTGTCATACCTGAAGAATTGACCTATCTCCCTGATGTCTTACATATATTTTTTTTCTATATATGTACATGTATATTTATATACACACATGTATTTATACACACAACTTCAGCTAATCAGTGTTCATTTCAATATAACAAAACTTCTGGTGCTTTTAAAAATGCAATAGTCTCGTCAACATAGAGATGAAGAAAATTACTGGCTACCCAAACTACTCTGTATTACCAGCCACTTCTATCTCTCTTCTTCATAAATCCTCTTTGCACAGTCTTTGCAAAAGTGTGTTTTCCAAGAATCTGAAAGCAGATTTGTTACTTCCACTGTAAAATACTAATAAACATCATCCAGGACTGAAACAACACAGTTTTTAGCTTATGCAGTTTACAAGTTTGTCTTCACAAGCGGTTATCTGCAATTGTTATAGTCTTCCTCTGTTGCATTTCCCCTTTTTTTCCTGATCATTTATGATGGTAATTTTAGGCTTCAGTCTTGATTTGCAATGATTCAAACAGGCTCAGTTACCTCTTTAAAGAAAACACTTGAGAATTTACAGGCATAAACAAGCATAGTACAAAGTATGCAAAACAAAATCTGTTTGTTTCAAGTAGCTGTAAATTCACAGAGAGATGCATACATCTAATTTTCATGTTTTAACCATTATCTTAAAACAAACTAGTGGCAGAGGTCAAAGTATAGAGCCTATCCACTGAAACTCAGCATCTTTAGCCTCTGACAGTGCTCTCATCTTTTCAAGGAACACTAAGAAAAAATCAACACAAAATAAATAAAATTTTGTTGATGGACTTCAGCTGTTGGGGAAAAGCTCAAGTGACCATTCCTCTGACCCAGATATCCCTTTCTAAATAAAAATACCCCAGCAATGAATTTGAAAAATGAACCTGACAAAAATGTGAACTGTTTGGTAACAAACAAAACACCTCTCGTACGCACCTGTATTCAAAGCAGAGATGGCTGCATCTGCCAGTCAGGTAAGAGAAGCAGAGCTTAAAAAGTAAACTAAAAGACCCCATATAATGTGTTTATGGAATGGTCAGATGGTACAGCAACAAAAGAAAAAAAACAAGGAGTTAATTATAACAGTGGAAGATGCAGAGGAGCAGTCAGCATCATCAGGCTTGAGCTAAAGCCCTTTTGCAGCTGAAAATCAAAATATTAATAAACAAGTAAAGCAGGGGGGTCACTGAATTCTGGCTGGTAAAAAGGTGCTGATCACTTTAGAAAAATGTGGTTATAATAAAATGAGGGAGCAGATTGTGAGACGCAGGAAGATAAAAGGCACAGAAGCTGGCAGCAAATTTTCACCCAAAAATGCTTTCACGTTCATCCAGTAGTTACCATTTGGCTGTATGCAATACAAAGTACAGGCTGAGAAACAGTCCCTTCATGTCTGTGATGATATTCCTGTCGGAATGAACATTTTTTTTGACCTTACATATATAAGTAATTTTTTTCAGTAGTGTTACTCTGGGTAACAGAGAAAACTATCTAGTTGAGTGAAGACCTAGGTACAAAGAGAAAAAGGAAGCTGGTCTTACATCCTGAGGAGTCACTATTTAGAGTAAGATTATTTCTGACTGCTCATCCAAACTGACTAATCATCACAGTGTATCAAGGGCCTTTTAGTATCTGCATCCAATGTGCTGTTGAAGACTATATGCACCAAGAATAGCAGTAACAGATAAATCAATTAAAACTAAACAAATCTAATTTCCTGGAACAAGAACAGTTTAATAAAACACATTTCAAAACATGAATGGAAAAAAATCATCCTAAGCCATTAGAAACACATTCCACCCCCATTCAAGAGCACATTGAGTATCTAATCTGTTATTGTTACTTCATCTCCCAACACCAGCTATGTCATATTGAACTTAAATAATTGGGACAACAGGAAAACTGACATTTATGCTACCACTAACACATTTGTGAAGGCGTCAGATGGCTTTCAATACTCTTTTAGATCATAAAATTAGAACTTGTTTGTACACAAAGCTAGACGAAAGAGTTTTACTCCAAATTCTGCTTTAGAATAAAGACAAAATTTCTTTGAAAGAAACTCTAGAAGCACGACTAGAGGCTCTACTAATACATACACACAGCTGCTGGTTTTCAGAAGCCTTCATGTGTTAGGACTAGATTGATTCAGACAGGATTGACTAAAAGGATATTTTTTACATACAAAAGCTTTATCTAAATATCTAGAGTCCAAAAGACTTCTTTGTATGCAGCATTTTACAACTAAGTTGATATGATTTCCATACACTTTCATAAATCATGTGATTTGTGTGACTGATGTTATAAGATCCTCCTTGCTGCACAATGAAAATCCTTAGATTGTCCAAGACAAATTTGGTCAGCTTTCCACATATATCACAGAAAAGATAAAATAAAAAAGTGTCAAATCTAGACATTAAAAAGAAAAGACAAATTTGTTTTGTTTTGTTTGTTTTTTGGGGTTTTTTTTTGGTAGTCCTGTGGTGCATAAAACAACCACGCTCAATTTTTAGTGGGAAAAGAAGTTCTCATTCTTGTGACTAAGTTACCCAAAGATTTCAGCCTAGGTGCTTTTTCATATTTGAAATATGACATTGATTTTTTTTTCTATGCAATTATTCTGAAAATATTTTGACAAGTAGCAGTTAACTTAAATCTTGGACAAGAGCATCTTCACAGAACATTACAGATTAAGTTAAAAAATCTATTTTTCCTTTAGGCAAAATGGCTAGTGAACAGCTAACAATCAAGTAATGCATGCGTTTCAGTTCTATATATCCTTTCAGTGCTCCTGTCCTTTAATTAGCCATTGATTTGCAAATGTCGATTTTCCTGATAATGGTTTTATGTGCAGTATGATCAGCCTCATTAAATTCCTTTTATTTCACATGAACACGTGGATCGCAACTTCACATTTATTTAAACAAATCCAACTGAATGTAGTACGCTGGTTTTTCCTTCATTTTATGCCTAAATATTTTCAGTTGCCTCTGTACAAAATGTCTAGTCTGGTCTTTTCTAAGATGAAGTTTATAAGCTCTTTTTCAGTACAGTAAACAATACCCAGTTGCAAGCAAAATTAACTTCCTTAATAACAGCAATATTTATGTTGTTTAACATGCCCTACAAAAGACCTGCCCATAGAACAGGGAAAGAAATTGCTACAGCCATTATAATGACAAATACAACGACCCTTATAAAGCTGAACTTGGTGCTTCTCCTGGAGCTTTATCCACTGGGTAGGAAAATAAGGATGATATAAAACAATATGGTAAACTTTCAACTCCTGTATCACCTCCTGAAGCTGAACTCTGGACACACAAAGAAGAAACAATAGCAAAGAAAGTACTGAACTAAAAAATCATATCACTTAAGAATGATGGACAACTTCTGTACCTAATCCTTCGGTTCATACACGGAAGGTGAAGTCATGGAAAGACAATTTATATACTCTCTCTCAAAACTGACCAACTGACTTCCATGACAGAAAATTAATATACAAAACCCAAAAATCTAATAAAAGCCATATACAACTACAGGTACCTGAGTTAAAGTCTCAGTTGTAAATGTCACATTCCAACACAATAGAAATCTAACATGCTGCTAAATTTACCAACTTTGTATATAGTTTAAATGCATGTATTTAAAAACAAGAAATAGTATTTCCTCATATACGGCTTATATTTTTCATAGTCCTACAAAATATTTTGCTGCCTACTTAAATTGTGTTTAGAGCTCCCTGCTCAATAATCCCATTTATTGCTAAACACAGTAACTTCTAACGCATATTTTGGCTGAAGAAGGTTTTATTAGTACAGTTTCTGATTTAGTGAGGTAATTAAGTGCATGACTACCTTTCAGTGCCTTGGCCCTATTTCCCTGTCTATCATTAGTTATTTTTGGATTAACTTACTGCACTAGGAACTTGCACAGAGAGATCTTGAACTTAGAGGACTACCAGAGGCACTCTAATACATATTCAGAATGGAGCAACCAGAACACATCAAATTGCAGTGACAGACAGTATTCCACAATAAGTATGACCTCATGAAATGTGCATGCACGTAAGAACTGTCCAAAGCTGTGAAATCAGAGGGTAAGTCACATCTGCATCAGCACCTTGGACATCTCTTAACTGAAGAAATCAGTGAGGTGTCATATTATTAAATGGCAATGAATCACTTCTGTCACAAAATGTCTTTGGAAGATCATGGTTAACTGATAATAAAGCTGACTTCTTAAAGAGAAAGTCTTCCTCAGTTGTGGACATTTTATTCAACTGTAATTTAACAAAAAAACAAAACCAGGAAGAATTCTAAAATGTGACATATAGATTAAATGACAGTTGAAAAGATTCTGTAACAAGCACATGAGCCTATTGACTAGTGAGCATCTATCCCATGCAAAGAACAACCCTACCCAGCATACTGCACATTGATTCCAACATTCACTTGAAAACTGTGGCAAGGAAGGTTCACTAAGGTATAAATTACCTGCAAACAGAGCACTGCCGCTGTGGCTGGAGGGCAGTGAACATCACTATCACAGAGTAGTTACGAGGTGGAGCCTTCACAAATCGTCGGAATTTATCTCCATTCATGCGGATGACTGAACGCCTTGAGCTCCACTCCATCAGCTGTTCCACTTTCTCAGCCAAAAGATTCTGTAATTGAGGACAAGGATGAGGAATGTTTAAACTTAAAATTTAAGTGCTTTGTACCTATATTCTGCCTTTGCACCCTCCAAATTCCGCTGGGCTCAAGACAGAAGTTTTATATAGCTATATGTAGCAGAGTTTAGCTTATAGCATAATTTAGTCTTTCATGTAATAAACAAGATTTTAAGTATTTAAAAAAATAACTCAATGTGGTTGTAAACAGAACGAATACATAAAATGAAATCAAACAGGTTGCTATCAAAGGCAAAGGAGTAGAGTAAGGATCACTGCCTAAAAAGAAGTTACCACTACAGCAATAATTTAACTTCCATTTAAAAAATTGGAGTTTTAGAAAATGCAGCCTTATGTTGTATTTATTCTATTTAGTAAAAATCACAGCAGGATACTGTCAGTCACCTGAGTATAAAGATGAAAGAAAATTGTACCTACAAAGAGAGAGAAATAGTTATATGTTTAGAATTTCCTGCAAATGTATCACACTGAATTTAAATTCATGAGAGTTTTATATTTTGCTACAGACAGGAATGCACTGTCATATAAACCCATCTAGGTACATTCCATTATGAGACCAATGTTTTAAGCTGACCTCAAGACTGAGAAGCCCAAAATATTTTGATTGCTGCCATTGTATAAGAAAAATCTGCTTGTGCATTGTCTTTTGCTTGAAAGCATTCCATCACGTGAATGATTTAAAATCAAGCTCTGGGACATGTTAAACAACAGCCCTCTTTATCTAACTATTCCTATGAAAATCTATTTAGGTTTTTTTCTTTTCAAGTAAGCCTGATTCCACACCTGCTCAGCAGAAAGTGTTCAGTTTCCTAAGTTACCTAGGTTCAGCAAGGTTGTACTGACCATGCTCTAGATGGATTGCTGCATATAGGTTATCAGGATCAATGCATCTATATTAGTTTAAGTCTTCAGTTCCCTGCTCACTGGCCCTGTGGAAGCTGCCCATATCAAATAAAAACTAAAAAAAGAGTAGAGAAAACTGTAATATTACAACTCAGAAGCTGAGTGCTGAGAGAAAGTGACATGGACAGAGAAGGGGGCAGACAGACAGGAACAGAAAGTGAGGAAGGCACATCAAACAAAGAGGAAACTAACTTCAGAAAACTTGAAGATGCCAGACCTCTGTTAAAATACACATAAACTAGTGAAAGGGTTTACAAATTGATCAGGCTACACTGTGGAGGGGTAGAACAAACTAGCTTAAAAAACATATTGAAATAGGAACACTCTCAGAAAAGAGAGCATGATGACAAGTGAGGCAAGGATAAAAGTCAAACACTGTGCAAGAACAACTGAGCAAGGAGACTATCAGTAATCAGTAATGCTATGAATGAGAGTAGAGATAGAGGTATGAGGGGAAGGAAGGAATGAACTGCAAGGACAAATAAAAATTATACTGTGCCTGTCAGATCTTCCATCTTCAAAACTATCAGAGCCCCTTAGGCATAGGTCATCAGAAGGCTTGAGTCCAAAAGAAATTTTGTGAGTTCTGAAATACCTGCATTTACACAACCCTATAAAAAAATTCCTTTAGGCTTTTGTTCCTGTTCTCAGAATTTAGCTGGTATTTGTAATCATGAATGTGAAGGAGAGATTACAGCTCAGTTTATCATGAGAGTATCAATGACTCAATTAATACTGTAATTTTTCTTCTTCAAAAAGGCATATGTTTCTGGTGGTTTTGCTTCAAGTAGATATTATATAAGTTATTTTCTTTAAAAAGATTCATAAAGCAAATTACATAAAAAATGAAGCCTACACATTTGTAAGACTTCCTTCAATTAGCAGTGCCAGGATTAAATCTTTGTTCATTTCAATAGATTCACTCGTTTTGCATCAGGCACTCCCAGCCAGTAATGCCCAACAAAATACTAGGAGCTAAAAACAATGGGAACTAGTGTATCCAAAAGCTTTAATAACTCAAGCAAAAAGATAAACCAAAGAGAACTAATAAAAAGACATAACTTTTATATTAACACAGGAATGATGCATAATATCCTAGTTGGTACAGAAAAACAAATACTTTTCAGAATAGGCCTTATTCAAAGAAAAGAAACCCGTGAAATAGCATTAAGGGTATGAAAGCAAAAGCATGATCTTGACAGAAAGAAAAAAAAAAAAAAGGAGGGGAGAAAAAAATCCAGCTCTATTAGTGCTAAATAATTTGTTTCTATAAAATAAAGTTATATGAAAGAATCTTACTCAGAGAACTCCCAATTCTAGTTTTACTTGGAAGCTAGTTGCCAATAAAAAATAGTCTTGTTTCCTTTAGATTCAGCCATGTATAATGTCACCTTTTTACATAGCTCTTGTGCAATATTCACTATAATGTTCTCAACCACTTGTATCATTTGTTGTTGTTTGGTTTTTTCTTATATGCACAAGGTAAAAAGCTAGTAACTAAACTAACTTTATGTATGTACTACACTAGGTAAAATCAAGCTAATATTTCAGGAGTGTAGTCATTAGGTACAATGTATATACGTGCTTCACTGCATTCTGAAGAAACCTATTCTTTTCAAATAGAAAGTTATTAAATAGACTGCAGATAGTGGCTTGCATCATGAAACATTCTGCTACACTTCTCTTAGGTAACTAACTGCACTTCAATACCCTACCAATTTTTTTGTACACTTTATTTCAGAAGACTTCTTTCGCAGAGTAATTGATAGAAGGGACTGACAGCTCTAGAATTCACAGTGCAGTCATTCTGACTTAAGTCTTTTGAGAGAGATGAAGGTTTGATATTGTTTTTGTAATTTATAAAATATTTTCACAATATATGCTCCTGAGTAAGTTAGCAACCTTTTCCTCATTTCATTTAATAATGAAATCTAAGAAATAAATCTACGAAACAGAAGTTTCCATTTTAGCCATGCATTTGACTTTAATGCTAAGTCTTAAGGAAATATGGCACATTTAAAATTCCAACGGTCTAATTCAGCTTTGCATCAAAAAGGCACCCGCTTAACAGACTCAGAAAATTGGTCAGTGTGTTAACAGGTGGGCAGCAGGGGAAAGTGTGTTTTAAGTATACTGAAGCCAGCAGACCAGTCTTAAGGATTTCATAATTCAGGATCCAATTTAAATATTTTTTTAAGAAAATTATTTTTTTTAAGATAAAAGTGTAGAAAACAGAAAAACATACTGTTCAACATACTGTTGAATATGCATGAGCATATTCAGGGATGATCTCTACCTCAGTCAAAAATTTTCTCTTCTGCGAAAGAAGTGTTGAAAAGTGAAGAAAATTTGACAGAAAAACATGTAGAACCAAAAGGCGAAATTTTTCATATTACCCTAATAAATCTACTAATATCCTGGAAAGCAGTTAGACCATTGAAAAGACAATGGTCTATCCCAAATTGTTCTTGCTGTGAAGATACTGAAACTGAACATATTTTCTTCCACAATTTACCATCCAGCTACACAAACCATGCATAAAACTGTCACCAAAGTAAATTCCCATTAGGATTCTAGACACACAAGTTTTATTAACTTGCCTTGTTCCACCCCCTGGGAAAAGTCTTCTGCCAGAGAAAATCTGAAAGTAGGAGAGAATGGCTAAATCTAACAAAACACATCTTGTGATGACAGAGACACAACTGTTACTTAAATCCAGAAAACAAGGGACACTACCTCATTTTCACTCCAGATTTCTAATCTTCTGCTCCTTTCCACAGCCTATACAAGTAAGGACCCTACATATGTTTAAACCTATTCATTTACAGAATTCCTCTGAGCACTTACTAGCTTTATGCTGATAACTTGAAAGGGACTGTTTTAGCTAAAACACTAGGGCAAAAACCCCTCAAACAAACAAACCCCCCCCAAAGCCTAAGCACGAGAATGGAAATTCTTCCTGTATGAAGAAAACTCAGGGTTTGATGTTGCAAATAACTACAAAAAGGATCAACAGGTAACAGTCTGTAAAAACACTGAGAACATTAAATCAATGGATGAAGAAGCAGCCATGTATCACCTATTTATTTTCATTAGCTGATTCTCCAAGCAGAATAGAAGAACATGTATGATCTATGTGTGGAAACAAAGTAAATGCTAATTTCTGCAAACAAACAGAACTATAACATTACTGGCTACTCCTACACTATTTTGTAACAAGTGAAAATGTATGGCACATCAACATTTTTACAAAACTAAATAATCCTTAAGAATGTAACTGAGAAAATCCAAAATCCAGGAATTTTCTTACACAACAAGTAAAGCTGTTAATTTTTTTAAAAAATGGGATTACTTCATAAAGGAATCACCTATGAAAATTGTCTTTGCTCCTGAAATAGTGACAGTCATTGGCATTTTTTCCTCAATCCTGTTAAGCAGATGAGCACTCCCCACTAAAATAAAAGCTGCTTGGGAAGACAATTCTAAATAATTCTTCCTTTATCCCTAAGGCTAGTAAAATGTTTTTCCATTTGCAGTTGTCCCTATTATTGAGTCAAGAAGAAAACAAAAGAAAAAAGTTAAATTTCATCTATTATGGATCTTGGTTTTCCAGTGATGTCATGAAACAACTATGTTACCTGTCAAAAAGCAATGTGTGACGTTACGAAGCTAAAGATGCTGGTAGGCCGAGCTTCTGGTATCTGCCCCCGAAGCAATTCCCTATTAGGGACTGCTTCCCAATGATCCCCCATATCTCCTCTCTGCTTCTTAACTCAATAGAGGTTGACATCTACAAGCCTTCCCTTTCATACTCTGTGACTAGCAGATTAGCTACTCAAAACACAGCTTTATTTATTCACTCTCCCAAGACATGGTGCCTACAAGACAAAGCATAAAAAACAAGAATCACCCTGTATACACACATGTTGCCTCACTTGACTGTTAATCTTTCTTGTCCAGATTTTCTAAATTTCTTTTGGCCCAAATAAAACTCTCTTGGGGGCAGGGGGTACCAGATAACAAGAAACAAAGTACCACACATATTTTCTAAGTGCTGCTTGTTCTGTCCAGTGGATGATTTTCAAGATTTCTTCTTTAGACTTCCTTTCATTTACTTTGCCTCCAGTTAGAATAACCTAACACACGTAAATTAAGGTATAAGCGGCTATTGCGAAAAAGCAAAGAACTAAGTCCCAACAATATTAGTCAATGAGTCAGTGTTCAAACTAGACTCCTTCCATTTGAAACACACCAGCTTTACCACTTTTCATCTTTCAGGTTTCAGAAGAGGTTTTGGGTCTTTCTGATGTAAGAGGGTCCAGAATACTGCTCAATATGGGAACTGGGAAGACTAAGACCTCAGCTCTAGAAAGACTGGGTCAAAAGCTGTAACATGAGACACCTATACTAGGAAAAGTATAAATTAGCCAGGGACTCAATCTACTAATAAGGCTGAAGCATTGGTTACTACCACGCCATTCCCCTTTCTTGATAAAAATTCAAATTCACTCCAGTACTTCGAATTTCAGTTTCTGTAATGAATGTAATGAAAGAAATAAAGTATGGAGTTTCTAATTAATGTTTTGATGCTACATTTGCTACTGGAGATGAGTTAACTACAGATCTTGTTAAGTATTTCTGAAATGATGACACTGCAAATAATAAAAAAAAAAAAAGAAAGCTTGACTTCCATGTTTCCTTTATGTGTATTTTACCAAAACAAGCTAAGGCAGATTGAAAAACCACCCTTGATGAAAATTCTGCTTTGTTCACTCAGATGCATCAAATCCCCAGGAAATGCTAGCTCTGTACACAATAATTTCAGGACAACATTCACTGTAAAAAAACCAACCAACCAACCAAAAAACAAACCACAAAACAAAGTTGCACTGATAGGGCACGAAAAGTATCTCATAAATCTATCTACAGCATGTAGCTTAAATTCCAATTTATTTTAACAATCTCCATTTTAGTCTTCAATTACACTAAGAATAATAGTACAGAGACACTAACTGCACTAATAAAAACATTTCAGCAGTATATTGTAATAATAGTTAACTTCCCTAAAAATGTGTCTGATAAACATTCACAGATAGGCAATTACTGACCCTATTACATTGGTGGCAGAAAGATGATGGGATCAACATTCAAAGTGTTCTTACAGGCATTCATTCCTCTGTTATCCCTTGGTCACCTGATGCCTGCATAAAAATGTCATTTATGCTACCAACATATCAGTATCCTTGAACATATAAAAAATACTTTTATCATTAGTAAAACTCAACACACAATAACGAGATATATTTAGATAATTTCATATAATATTTCCTACACACTAAAAAGGGAGAAGATAGAAGGCTACTTTCCTGCACAAGTCTTCAAAACAAGATTTCAAATAGCTCATGGACTTGAAAGTGCAAAGAAAGGTAATTCCTTTGATCTTTCCACATCTTCACTCTTCTCTCTAACATTTTCTAGGCTATTCTAACACCTGGGGAAAAAATTAAAATATATTTCACTTTTGTCAAAATTTACTCCTCTTCAAATTAAGGCAATCAGCACCAATAGATTTATCAAAAATACTTAGTTGCTATTTTGAACTTGTCTTTACCACAAGAATAGAAACCATCGGTCATGTCAAAGTTACAAACTGTAATTTCTTGATTCACAACCCTAGGCCTAATGGAGAACTCCAGGATTAAGTATCTGAATATTCCACTGAGCAACACATTACTCTGCAGCTGTACACTAATAAACTAATTCTACAATCGAGAATGACTATCAGTACTGCAAATGTTTTCTTCTCTGATTTCTCCCCTGCAACAAAAGAGGAGCATGAGTTAATGTAAATATTACTAACCACTAAGATATACAGAAATCTGTTTGGATACTTTTTTTCATTCTCAGATTATTTATTTATTTAAAAGCCATTGCCTGAACATAATTGAGAAGCCATGTAAGCTGGCACAGTATGACTGACTTAATATTATGCTCCATTGACTCAAAGTCATTTAGCTGTGACTGAGGATTTGCTTTTTGGAATGAGACACTGATTTTCATCTTTATGTAAAATAGCCTACATTTTGTGGCATTAAACCTAAAAATGTCCTTTTAAGGCTGAGTAGATAAATGAATGGACAGGCAAAAGTACTGTAGGTTTTTTATTTTAATTTTAGCACATAAGTTGTTCTATTAGCAGTTTCAGAAAAATCTGGTTCATTTCCTATTACACGAAGCTGTCATTTTCTGTACATTATACAAGAAAGTATTAAGATCAATATTTTCTTACACCGTGGAAAATGCAAGATTGAAAATAACCTGCATAATGGTTTACATGGATGTATTTTTTCCCGTTGATTTTACAGAGATCTTCAATTTCAATTGAATACAATCAAAAATTGACGATTCATTTCAAAATACAAGAAATTCACCATTTTGTATTTAATACTTTTCAAAATTTTCAAAATTTGTCACAAACTTTATGATGATTACCATTCATTAAAAAATAAAGTTCATCTGATTTAAATAAAGCCTCTAAGATCAACAATATGAATTACAGAGTAAGACTCCAGTATTGTAAACAAGAGCACAGCTTATTTCAGGAAAGATAATACCTACTGTACTGCATTAAATAAAAACAAGCTAAACCATTTAAGTTTTATTAAAATAAGATTAGGTAAGATGCCTTATACAACTATAAGCTTTTCCCCTATTATTTTATTTTACTTTTTTTTCTTTAGAAGCATGGAAGTCGTTTATAACATAATGAGAAATATCAAAAGGATGAATTACGAATTAGAGAAAAGATTCTACAACAAAAGCAGGAGCTAAACTTCAAAGTACATTTTGCTTAGGTCACCTTTATACTGGAAGGATATTAGTCTCAGGAGAGCATAATATAGGACATCCAGGATGATTCCGAGAGTACTTGTTATACACAAAGGCTAAAAAAGCTCCATTTACTCTCAGTGGAAAACAGTTCAGGGTGACCCAGCAAAAATATTGCAAAAATTCTTGATTAAGATGGGAAGAAATCTTTAGCTAAATATTAAAATTATGCACAAAAAGTTAAAAACTAATTCTGCACATATATTTTAATTCATTAAGACCAAACTCCTAATCCTAAATTACAATAATGTTTTTCAATATTCGGAACCTTCAGATTCCTGGGAATTGGATTCAGCCATACCTTTCAGAGTGCTCAGTTTATGATTTTTTTAAGCAGATACTTCAAGTTAACTCTATGCACAATTATTATTTCACAAATAAAAACTCTTTCTAAATCCAGGAACACATCTCAAAGCTACAGATCATCAAGATGTTTAATATCAACTTATTTGGCCTGTAATTTTCAAATATTTCTGATTTTTAGGCAAAATTAAACTTAGCTAAGCCAGCCTTTTAAACTAGGTGCTATTTATATTGACATTCTGAGTTTCTGGACCCCAAGGCCTTTTTTTGTTAAGTTCAGGTTTCTGCAAGAATCATCTCACATCATTCAGCAGCCTGGTTCGATTTCCAGTGTAGAATTATGAATTAACTACTGAAAGCCATTCCGGAACTAATATATACTTTGTGTACCTCTCCCTTGCTACAAAGAATACTGACTTCTCAACACATTATTAACATTGTGTTTATGTTTAAAAATGACCTCCGATCCCATGCTTTTCCTTCCACTTCTTCAGGGTTTGCTGAAATGAGCAGGCAGGCTAATTTAATCTAGATCATTTGAAGCAGTATTTCTCTACTAAAAGCAAAGTTTGACACTACAGGAAGACACAAGACATTTCTCCTCCTTTTTTCTTCATTCTAAAACTAGAGTCCACAGTGTCTCTGAAAATGTGAAAAAGAGGTCTTTCTTTTACTCTCAAGCACTATTTGTGAACTTGAACGTTCTACATACAGTGCTATATAACCAACTGTTCCTTCTCAACTTTCTTGCAAAATTTTTTTGTCAGCCAAATCTCTTTAGCTATTAAAAAGGAAAGTGTTACAGAGTAAGCAATAAGAACCTGGTAATCCAGGATCAGGTTGCTCATATACAAGTTTTGTACACACCAGAGCATGTAGCTCCAGTACCCCATATACCCCAAATGAGGACATGCTACCCTGGGAGAAAGTCAAATAACTTATGTAGTATGTTCCTTAGGGAAAACAAACAAACAAAACAAATCAGAAACATTTAAAAAAACCCAAAACCAAATGAAACCCCAAGACAAGTAACAACAAAATCCAGACAAAATAACCAGCCACCCCTAACCTCTGGGCAACTCCTGACAATGCTCAGTCATCTTCACAGTACAGAAGTGTTTACTAATGTTCGGATAGAATCTCTGGTGTTTCATTTTGGGCCCACTGCCTCCAGTCCTGTCACTGGGCACCAGTGGTTCTGGCTATCATCTTTACTCTTCAGGTATTTATTTACATCAATATAACTGCTCCTGAACCTTCACTTTTCTAGGATAAACATTCCCAACTCTCTCAGTCCTTCCTCAGAATCTTTTCAATTTCAGAACATCAGGTGGAAAGCATAGTATTTAAAGGATGTGCATGAAAAGACATCACTTTACTGAACACTGGTTCCATCCTATTTTTTGCCTTTCTTTTCATGAGTGTAAAGTGAGTTCTACTTTACAGAGCAAGTAGCATTTAGAGAAAAGGCGACTTAAACAGACACCAACAAAATTGTTCCTTTGTTCAAAGTGTATTTGTTCCCTGTTTCACAACGAAGTAATTCATAAACTGAACTGCTGTTGAAATACTGCCAATGATCTTTCCCTTTCTATCCCTTACTGCACATTTCTCTGCATACTGGTGGAATGACATGATTTTATGTTGGAAGTTGATAAAGTAACGATGATAGTAACTTCACAAAGAGGTAATTCACCTCAGAAATGTGAGGTTGCTTTGACTTTGGTGGAATGCTACCAATAAATGCTACCACAGTTTGAAAGGGGTCAAAAAGCCAAACGAGCAACAAAATTTCAGGGTACTACTGGATTTTCTCCCTGAAAAATTAAAAATTAAATAGAATCTGGATCTTCTTTGCGTTCTGTAAACAGCCATGCTAGAGAGACATTTTACAAAGCCATTGATAACTCAACTCTCTTCTCTGTGGAATCACCACATAGAGACTAATCCCTCAAAGCCCTTAAGCACTGTGCTACATTGAAGAATTACCCAGACAACCAAAATACGGCTAATGCTAAAAAAGAACTTTCTTCCTCTTCTTCAATTTTCTCAGTTATTTCTAAAACCAGGTTAAAATACAGATGCCGTATTCCCAATCCCTGGAAGTACAGAATAGATGACTAACCTGCTACCATGAAAATAAGTTTTATTAAAAAAACTTATGAAATGCTAGCTAGGGAAAGCATCAAGAATTTACACTGAATTAGATTAAAAAGGAAGACTGGGAAGGGGCAGTAGCATATACTGTAAAAAGAAAGAAGACTAAGGACAAATAAATTCAACAACCATTTAAAATGTAAAATGCAGAGTAAATACAAAAGAAATCAGAGAAGATTTAGTTCCGTAAGTGAAAACATACCAGAATGAAGGGGCAGAAATTAAATTGTTCTAAGGCACATAAGCACTGTTTGGTAATCAGAAATATAACTGCCTGAACAGGAAAACAATGAGGCCTCAATCAAGCATACTGAAATAATTTTGACAGAATCCCCTTGAGAATAATGAATTTATTTTTTTTTTAAGCTGCTCCAACAAGGAATATAAGAGTATTTCAACTTTATTTGTTATTATATAACAGACATTTAAAATGAGGGTATATAACAAAAGAATTTTAGAGGAAGCTAAGTGACCTTTAACAAGATCAACAAATCAGCAGAGTTCTCCATACAAGCAAAGAACAACTAGTTAACTTCATGCAGGGAATACGTAAAGCATCTAGTTGAAAAATATTCTGGATATGTGTCTCTGGCTTCTTCATCTTCCAAAACGTTAAAAAACAAAACACAATAAAACAAAACCAAAAACACCAACCAAAAAACCAAACCAAACACAAAAAACAACAACAAAAAAACCCGCCCAAACCCCAAAGCCAATACATAGGCAGATGTCATGAATTTGTCTTTTTGGTATTACTGAGAGAATTCTCAAGTACCTATTTCTTACTGGCACCTTAATGTTAATACAAAAGGTTATCTTGCTGATTAGCACACTGGGAAGCTAAAAAACAGAATTAAATTTCTCACTTGCTTCTTCACAGGAAGTGAATTAAGAGAGTAATGTCAGAGGGAAGATGTGGTGATGATAATAAACACTTTTTATCTTGTGACAACGCAGTTAAGTACTTTCTGAAATAAGATATCTAACTATGCACAAACTAGTCTGTGCAAAATTTAAGAATTTTTAAAAATTATAATCAAAAATTGCAGACAAAATAATCTTTAGAGTGGAAAAAGTTGTTATTGCCAAAGGCACTGAAACATCTTATACTACCTACCACAGATACAAGTTTTATTTCTTCCTTAAAATTCTATGCGTTCTTGATATTTTACCCATTAACCCACAGGATTAAACTTCCTGTGGTAGAAAAGAAATAAATATTATGCAAAACGTCATTACTATTCTCACTAAACAAAAAAAGTAGCTCCAGACTTGGCTGATGTAAGACATATCAGTGTTAAAAACAACTGCAGATTTAAAACAAAAAAAAAAACCAAGCAAGAACAAAAGACATCAAACAAACAAACAAACAAAAAACCCCATTAGATTATTCTTTTGCTAAAGAGGAACATAATTTCAAGACCTAAACAAGTCAAGAAATAATAAGTGTCAATTCTGTAACAGATGGAGTACAGACTGATGATTATTCTGCATCTAAAGGTAAACAAAAAGAATATTTGCACTTTTGAAGTGTAGAGTACTTAAAGATAGAGAAAAAAGGGAGAAAAATTATTTGGCAGTTTGTTTTCTGTTATTGATTTTAAGGAGTCTGTCAATATAGAATAATGAAAAATGTAAAAGGAGAAAGGAAGCATGACTATAAAATTCGACATTCCACAGACCAATCCTAGAGATTTGCTTTGAAAACAATTACAAGGATAAATCTGAGAAGCACTTTTCCTTTTTTTTTCCCCCAGCTGAAAAAGAGACACTTTTCCTAATTTTCCTGAGAACTACTTTTCCTGATTACCGAAACGCACAGATATATTCTGAAGCCCTCTTAAGATCCCAAGTCTGTCATCTTAAGCACATAACATAGGCAGTACCAGCTGAGACCACAATTCCGCCTAGTCCACATGCAATACTGGATTCCCACAGAACATTGCAGGTACTAAGCAAACATATTAGATATACTAGTATGTATCTTCCCAGTCCTCACTATTTGCATCTCAGGGACATCCTCAGGTAGAAAACACTATCTTTGTATTTAAAATAACTCCACGAAGAATTAACACTGGAAAATTACTGAAGTCAAAGGGTACATAGTCTTTAAAGGGCAAATCCATTCATATGGGAATAAAATTTATGCACATTCTTGTCCTGTCATGGTTTGACGCTAGCTAAAAGATATACCATAGCTAATTCAACTTATTATCCTACATTTAAATATTCTAGTTTTGAAATCTGCATTCTTTAAGGTCAAAATTAGACACTAGTTAAGCACGCCACCTTCCACACCCCCCCTTTCAAAACCCATTCAACCTAGATTTTTAAGTCAGTTTGGCAAATAAAAAATGCACCTCAGAAACCTTATAGCCTGGGGAATCCACAGAAATAGTTTCCCTACAAAGTTTTCCTTTTTGAATGTGAAGTTCTCTAATACTGCACTTTCTCCCACGTAATCCTAAAACAGCCACTTCCCTAGTTCCCCTACAAAGGCTACGACATTAGCCATAATAAAGAGCTAGCAAAGCTTGCCAGTTTAAAGACAGGGTACATTGCCACTATTTAGCACAATGGTTTAAGCTAAAACAGTTGCTATTGGAAGGAAAACGCAGGAAAACTGAAACAGTAACTGACCCAAAACCACAGACTGGTTCTGATCCGTTCACTTCCCAATTTAACGCCACAAAATCATTTATAAAGATAACCTAAGAAGCGAGTTAACTAGTGAAAGATCAAGTGAGAAAAAATATTTTATAAGCTTACTCCCCTCCTGCTCCCTGAAGTAGAGTAAGAGGGTGGATCTTCTGATAGATAAAGAATAATTGCTATAGAGAAGAAGATTAGCTAGACCTGAAACCAATTATAAGTGATAAGTAAGTGCAAAGCACATCAATACGCTTAGCAATAAAATTGGTAAATATTCATGGAACATACAAGAACAAGCAGTAAATCAACTCATTACAAGGAAAAATGTCGATCAGGAACACTGACATTGGTTGCACTACTTTAAATATAGTCAGTATGGGAAATTTTCATCGCAGAAACTTCTTCAGTTTGCAGTCTTCAAAACATGCCAGAGAAAAAGCAGATACTACTTATCAGCTCATTCCAGTTTTCATCTGGCACAATTTACACTCCATGTTGTTCACGGGAGTCAGGGTTTCACAGTTGACATTAGAGAGCTGGACATTAAAAAAAAAAACATTTTCTACAGAACTGTACTATTCATTGTGTCAAAATTTCCTTTTCCCTGCATTACGTATGTGCATATTCCTAAATAAAATTCTCAGCTTACAGAACTAGTTTGCCCCCTCTATATTTAGAAGAAAACAGTTACGAAAAACTCTCATTCTGACAAGCCTAGAGATGAGTAAAGTAATAGGAATTACATTCAGGTTCAAGAAATCCATGGCAGACATTTCAACTCCTCCCTGAACATTTTCAGTGAAATAATACATCAGTGACCACAGGGAGGAGAAAGCATCACCAGAAATTAGATGCAATTACTGCCCTAATCCCTACAGACACAAAGACTGAGAATACACTTTATCTCCATTAGACAGAAACCTATCCTTTTACAAGAACACAACATGATTTGCCATAAAGTTTTAGGTCTGAATCACATTTAAAAATAAGTATGAGGCATTACTTTCCAATTTACTTTGCTGGTACACAAGTCCTTATCTCCCACTCCAAGAATGTAGCTGAACTGAATTGAATTTACTCTGCAAAACAATGTATATAGGACACAATAAATACAAAAAAATTAAAAATAATATTGTTAAATATTCTGCGCTATGTATACACATGGAGTTACATATGCAGGACTGAAACTGGATTATTATTAACCAAGAACACAAACAGGTTATACACACACTCCAACTTGACTGAAATCATGTGGCTGCGTAAGTGACTTACTATTAGTTTAGCTCACTCGCTTTGGCCAAATATCCAATAATTTATTTTTGAGGTACAAGGTCAGAAGAGACCACATTTTTCTGAAAAGGTACTGCTCTGTCGAAAACTATGTAAATGAATGGTTCAAAAGACAAGAGTACGGAAAGGCAAGTATTTAAAGATTTCATAATATAGAACAGACATGGCTTGTGAGCCAGATGGGTTTTTACCAGCCTCTTGTAGAAGGGGCTGGGAGAAATAATCTGTAGCATGACTGTTGCAATGACTAAATCGATTTGCAGATACACAGTTCTGTCTTCAGGGTAAGTTACCAGAATCTGTAGCACTAAAATAAATAAAGCTTCCTATTTATACAAAATCAAATACTCTATCTGAGGCACATTAACAGTTCCCACTTAGAACAGAGTTAACCAATGAGAAAAATTTACTCTCCTGGTACTTCTAAAAGGCATTTAAACAGACCATCAGGGAGAAGTAGCAAGATGCAAATAAAGCAGTTTTCAGACAATTAAAACTCGAAATTTCAAAGAATACAAGAAGTTTCAGGAAAGGGTATATTTTAAAAACATTAATGCAAAAAGCTATGTACCACAGGCAAGCCAATGCTTTCAGAGATGCTGCAAGTCTTAAAGGAAAATTATCCTGGAGAGAATTCAGTTCCTCAGCCACCTGTAGAAACCCCTTTGAGCAAGCTCCACTATCTGCTGATCTTTCCTCACAGTCCATATTACAGCTCCTTTTTCACTTTATCCCTTTTTCATTACTCGTTGTCATGAAAATACCCACTTTCCCCCTAGAAATTAATGAGAAGAAGAGAGGTAAGTACTATTGACTTACTGGTGGCAGGTTGGGCCACCAGGATTCTTAGAGGAGAATAGACAATGGAAAAGAATATGAATTTCTTCTTCTAGGAAGATTTCCAGAAGGTATTCTAAAAGGAACACAGGATCAACAATGATAGAGGGAGGAAAGCAGACCTGGAAAATGGTTGTGCGAGTATAAGGACAAAGGATGCAAGCTTCTGCCATACGTACAGCATATGGCTGAATAGTATACTCTAATACGTGCTACAAAGCTGAAAGCAGCAAAAAGTTACATCAAGGTGGCAAACAAAAGCCTAAAACAGAATCTGTGACAACTGTACTGAACTCATAGTTGAATACACTTTTTGAACTGCAGAACAACATATATCTTTGATATTACACTGACATAGAATTTATAGGCCAAGTTTTGCTGTTCAGCATTCAAGTACAATATTACAGCTCCATTTACACTCAACTAGTTTTGCAAAAGGAACTGTTCTTTTGGTATTGTTGTCATTTATGTAGCACTAAGAAATCCTAATCAATGAGCAGAATTTAATTGTGTGTTACAGGAGAAGCACATTAGAGACAGTTCTTGTCCCCAAGAGTTTGGAAGCTACAAGTCAAAGAAGACAAAACACACGTCATTTGCTTATTTATGTACTTCTGCACACAGAATACAAGAGACCAACAAAGACCATGGATTAACATGGTGCACAGTTGCTTTGCCACATTTTTTGTCTAACCACTGTCAAGATTTTAGAACCTTGACAGCAAAATGGACTCAAAGACAGATTTAAAAAAAAAAAGTTTTTGCAGTGCTTTGTGATGTGCTGTTTCAATAGGAAAATATTCATAAAATTAATCCTGAGATACTTGTTTTTAAGACTTAAATGAATGGACAACAAAGAAGATGCAGGACAATGAAGAGCAGGAAATTGGTAAAAAAACCTGCTTACGCACAAAAAGGGTAAAGTAAAGTATCTTCTGCAACTTTTGCTTACTATTCAGAGTTGCAGAAGTAAATGGTATGTAATCTGTCACATATATTGATGGACTAGGGCTAGAAAACAAACAGAAGACAGATGTGGTAAGTAAAACACTGTCATTTTTGCAAGTTTTCAAAGCAGCCATTGCCTTAATATTCATCAACTGTAGAGAATCTTTATTTTATCCCTGAAGCCCTAATTATTGTGAACCCACACTGTCATCTACATTTTTTTGCAAGACTGCATCTTCTCCCTTTTCTGAAAACTTAATTAAATCTTTAATAAGCCAGTATAAATGTAAAGGATGTGGAAAACAAAATATCACCTTATGCATATTTATTGAATTTCTGCAAACCCTAAAGCATTTCTCCCCAAATTAATGGTATGGAAAAATTCATTTCAGTTTACCTACCAATTTCTTTTCTTGCAATAATTCCATCTGTTAGTTCTTACGGCAGGGACCTTGGTACTAAAGAGTATCTGAATATAGTCTCCAGAACTTGGTATCAACCCCACTGCTGATCACTTCCGCAGGTAATTGATTAAAATAATGCTGTTTTAATCATTGTGTGAAATTAATCATGAAATCTACCCACCCTCAGCAAGTGGACAGCCTTATTTTCATATTCTTGCTCAAACTGTAGCATATAATGCAGGTTAAGATCATTGAGGAAGTTACCAATGACATTCTAGTGGTGCTACCACCACATGAATAAGAGCTCTGGTGTTGAAACTGATGATAGTGTAAATGCAATTTCTAAAAATACTTAATCCAATACAGTTACTTCAGGTGACTCATTAGACCTCTTTTGACAAGCAAAGATCCTAAGACAGATATGACAGATAACTGAACTGAATACTAATACTGGCTGCATGCATGCAAATAATCTTATGCTAAGAACAAACAGTATTTTCAAATAATACTAGCCTATTTAAGTCATCCAGGGGACAGAGGAGGAGAGAAGAGCAGAGAGGACAAAACAATGTTCAAATGTTCCAAAGAATTGAAAAACTGCACTAGTTTCAGAGAAATTACATGAGCTCTAAAAAAACCCCAAAAATTATCTTAATTTCAACTTTGAGGCTTGTGATGGAAACCCCATAAATTAATTGATTGATTAGACATCTGCACACTGTTGATCTCCTCAGCTTGTGGAAAGTTTAACAGCTATGAAAGCATGACTTGCATTATTCATCTGGTCTAACTTTGAGATGGACAAATGGCATTTATAATGTCAGCAACAAATTCCAGTTCTGAGTACTCTGATAAAATATTTAGCTAATATTCTCAAAAACTATCCAACCATCTTTCAAATACCCAAAGCCCAATGATTAACATGATAGTGTATCTAATCTATCACTCTGAAATGCAGTCATGTTTGGTTCTTCAGCAATGATATCATAAATGGTTATCATTACCTATCAATGGTCTATCCCATGCCAGTATGATAAGAATATGCAATAATGTAATCAGCTAATTACTTCCTCATTTGTTTGTTCAAAAATCACCCTCTCTTCAACAGCTTAGAACTGGTATTCATTTCCAAATGGCTGCCATTATTCCCTCATCCCCCCTCATCACAGTATTCCAGGACAGTCTTGTAGAAGTGACCTTCACACTTTGTTCCCACGCACACAGAGCAATCAGGTGGGTGAGTACAACATAGAGAAATACTGCACCATTAGTTTTTAATCACAGGAAATAACCCATGTCCTGCATAAACCTACTTGTCTCTCTTCAAATGACTGCTGGAAGATGACCAATATATTAGACTGAAAAAAGACTTCTAGAATCATCTCATTCAAAACAGTCAGGTGAAATGAGCATTTCTTATTAGTTACTTCAAGATCTAATGACTATTCACTACAGCACCATCCCTTCTATCAAGATGTAATGTAGTTTTAATTAAAATGGTTTTAAAAATCATACATTCTTGATACTTATTGTTTTTACAATTTTAAATGTTGAGGAGGTCATCCCATTCAACTTTCACCTCAAATCATAGTTAAATTCAGGAGTTACCATGGGCTGCTGAGGGCATTGTCCAGTAGAGTTTTTAAAGTCTACAAGGATGGAGATTCTGCAACTTCTGTGGGCATCCTCTACATTATTAATTATTTTTTCCCTTTTATTTCCAGGAAAAATTTCCTTCTCCATGCACCTTCTGGCTCTCTCTGTCATTTCACTATGCAAATAACGCATCCATTCCTTGTGTTTCTTAGAAAAAACTTAAAAAATTAAGAGCTCTGATCTTTCACCAATTAAGAAACTGCATATTTGAGGAGTGACAGTTATCTGCAGAAGGGAAGAATCCCTGCTCAAAGCATGTACAATATAAAACTTTTACCATCTGAAAAACTGATTAAGTCTGATATGCCACATTCGTGTGCATAGAAAGAACCAAACATGCCGTTATCATAAAGCAACATAGAAGTCCAGTTCTGCAAATTTAAATTTCTTCAAAGTCAGATGGGTAATATCCAATTCAAAAGCCAAATGATCACAGATTTACTCCCAGCTCAATGTTACTTAATTACTCTCAGTCCCAGAAAGCTAAAACTGCATTCACAGTCTAAGAACATCATCAATAAAAGGTCCAGATATCAACCCAATTGCCATTAAAGAAATACGTGCTTCAGTAAGAGAATGGGCTCTTAAGCATCTGCAGTAGAGAGTCCAATATTTTGGTAGAGTCTTAGTGCAGTATACAGTGGGAAAAGGAGAACATTACTATTAAGAA
Organism: Corvus cornix cornix; assembly: GCF_000738735.6. Lineage (NCBI taxonomy): Eukaryota > Metazoa > Chordata > Aves > Passeriformes > Corvidae > Corvus > Corvus cornix. The sequence continues at coordinate 43,930,759 of NC_046334.1, forward strand.
TGGTGACCCACTGTGAAGAACATTTCCACACTACACTGATTAAGATGTAAACAAACCTCCTCAACAGAGAAAGTAAAGTCATCATTGCAATCCAATTTGCACATGGCAAAATATAAGTCTGATTATATAATATGTTTGACTATAACTAATTTGGCAGTTTCACTTCATTCACTATTCATGGCTAAGAGAGAGAGAAAAAATATCTACTTCAGGCCAGAAGCGGTTCTTGTAAAAGAACAAATTAACTATGAAGCAAGGTAGCTGTGAAGTCTTTTGAACAGTAACTCTATTCAGTAAATTCAGAAGTATGTCAAATGGACAATACTACTCTAGATAGTAGGAGAGATGAAAAGCACTCGCTTTCTTTGACAGCAAAATACTTGGGAAAGACAAAGATTAACAAAATGATATGGCATGAGCCGTAAGACTTGTCACCTTTCCTGATGCAGTTGTAACTACAGATGTAGATTCTTTAACAGCATCATTCTATAAAGCATGGAAAGAGAGCTGCAAGACCTAAGATTGATGAACTAATCATGACTGAGCATTCCTCATGGAGAGATCCATTAGTGGAAAACATTACGCTCAAGAAAACCAGAGCTGAAAACAGCAGAAGGGTGGAAGATCACGAGTTTGTGAGGGGATAATGCTTCTCCTCCCTAGGTACCTGTTTGCGGATGGTGTTAGAAAAAAAAAACCTAGATTAGGTGAACTCAGCCTGAATGAGTTAAGCCATTCTTACCCATCTTATATTGAGATCCTTGATGATTTGATGTTATAAAATATTTAAAGCAAAAAGTAGTTTTAAACCACTGCTCAGAAAGAACTAAAAAAAACCCCTATGTCTTCTGATTATCACAATATGTCTTTCCTGTTCTGGGAAGAGATATCATCTGAACCATTTTCACGCAACAGAACACAGCAACAGGACAAACATCACTTCCATGAGGGCTCCTGTCAATAGATGAGTAACAAAGAGAAGCAACGATTAGAGCTTAATGAATGAAAATCATCCCTTTTATAGATTAGAGCAAAGAGGGATCATGATGAGATCAAAATCCATTACTAGCCTTGTGCATTTCCGGGAATTGCAGTAAATAAAAGCATTTAAAAGAGATCGTATTTGTTTTGATAACATTTCACACCACGTCATCCCATTCTTCTTCTCCAAGCGCAGTAAAGTACGAAGAGTTTATAGAGCAAATTCATGCAGCCTACTTTGAATTTTCAGGGAAGAAATGCAAACTCAAAACCTACAAGTTACAATGAAGACCAATGAAGGAACTTATTAAATCTCAAAGACAAAAGGAGGACACAGAGAAACAGAATCATGCTTAGACTCTGAGAACTACTACACTTTATGTCATGATTAGAAAAGTCAGGTCCAACAGAATCCCAGTCTGTGTTGAATATCTGTAAAACTGAATGTCCTTTAGTATCTTATGGTTAGAAATAGTAATAGGGGTATTTGAAGGATTTATTTTTGTTGTTACTTTGCAGTGTTTGGAAACATGAGGAGAGCACACGACACTGAAGTATGTGCTACCAATCAGAACTGTATTAGTAGGAATTTTCACAGAAACCTGAATCACATCAAACAGCAAATGAATATTTCTTTCTGCAGTTTGAGCTGCAAGATGGTTTTCTAAAACAATGACTTATCAACATGGAAACTAATGAATGATTGATTCAAGAGCAAGTTAAAAAAGTTAAAAGCTGAAAAATAAATAAAAAAGGAATTCTTAGATTTCTGTCTTTACTTGCAAGGGGTATAGACCTGGAAGGAAAGCTGACATGAGAAAAATAACTGAATTAAGAACTAATACAGCATTCAGTCAACTTGGCACTGGGGAGGAATTCAAACAGTGGCTGGCTGATGGCAACTAGGAGGAAGAAGAAAACAGTATGACCTGGTCTTTCTTGAATGCTGTCAACTGAGCCCATTTGGGTCCTGACAGGCTGTATTTGTATAAATACCAGCACTAAATGTGCACAAGGTCTGATTTTAGAATAAATCATACAAATCAATCAGAAGGTAAGAGAAAAGATGAGTACCAAATAATGAAATCAAACCCTTGATTCGTTTCCACATTTGTCTCCAGTTACCATAATGATTACAGGTGTGCCTTCCTCTCCCATTCCAAACAAATCCAGAGGGTTTTACAGGAAAGAACAAAAGAAAAATTTCCAAACAATACAGATCTCTTCAGAGACATCAAAATTTTACTCAACCTACTTTTGCATTTCATTCATCTCACTCCTTAGAGGAGAGCAAAACGTGACAATCTGTCTTAGAACAACAGAAATAAAACAGAATGTGGGAATACTTTCGAAATCTATCTGTACATACCAAGAAGAGTACAATATCAAATAAAAGGGAAAATTTAAAAATACCAAAATTCTTGAGAAGAATGTTGCAAATATTGCAGAAAAACATGGGAAAGATGAAACTAAAGGTTATAAGGAAAAATATCTAGATAATCACAGAAATGTGACACTAAGCAAGAAGTATGATGACAAAAAACATATGAAGGAAAACTATCATATGAAGAAAAAAGTAGAACCACTGTGAGTTACAGCATGAATAAACAGACTGGAAGAAAATTAATGCAGTATTACACTGAAGGGAAAAGACATACAACCTAATACAGGAAGTGCATGTAGGCAGTCTGAAATTTGACTTTGAACAGACTAGAGAACAATTGTTGGCAGAAAATACATGCATAACTTTCCCCAGGGCAGCCACAAATGTTCCCAGATGAAGTCTGCTCTCTGAGTTGAGCACGCTTTAAGTTTGTGCCAATATATGTGAATATTCTATTTCTAGAGAAAACAGAAAAAGCTAAGATAATAACAAAAACTAAAAAAAATAGGAACTAAATTACAAGAATCAATCCAGACACAAACAATAAAACCCCACCATCTGGGATATAAGAAGGAAATAAAGGAGACTTTTAGGTTAAACAGAATATTAACGTAGTCACAGTGAGAAAAAAAAGTAACTTTTCTTGTACCAACTTGAGCATGCAGCTGGTGAATCTGCATTTTATAAAAACGCAGAGGGTTTGGAAAACAAGTTATACCTTGAAAAACCAAAGAAAAAACATGTGGAAAAGGCAGTGACAAACTGTATTAGAAGATGACTAGAAATGTCAAAAATCTGCAGAATCCCTATCAGAGGAAGGATACAAGGTTATAAGAGACAGACCTACTATTATGCTTTTTCTTTATGAGCATTATGGCGAGAGTTGTGTAAAATTATAAAAATATGCACCCTTGCATCAATACTTTTTCCAATGTGAAAATATATGATGCTGGCATTGTCAAAGTTTCAAAAGACACCAGGGAAACTGGGTTTTCTTGACCATGTGCAACCATAAATATTTGATGGACTTCTATTATACATTTAGTTTTCTTCTGCTTTCAGAAAATACCGTAACACACAGAACTAAATTTCATAAATTCTTTTAGGTCTAACAGTGCTTTTGCAGATTGACAAAACCTATCATGAGTACTTACAGCATTTTTTTTCCAAAATTAAATTTACTAACTTTGACACATTATTTGCTTCTAAGAAAGGCACAGAGCACATACCAAAGACCGCGACTTATTCCAAAAAGAATGAAAAAGAATTTGTGTTGCCATACTTCAAAAATAACAAAAAAAAAAACGAGGAAAAAAACCCAAAAAGCAATGTATACCCCTTTCTTTGCTATTAAATGGAAAAAGCGAGACAAAAAAAAGAAGTACCAACCTTTACAGTTTGTAAAATGGACAAGCAACCAAAGACATTACACGGGAAACCAGTTACATATCTAACAAGTGAATTCAAATACCTGAAGTCTGCAGATGACTTTAGCAGGGGGCAGTCCTTGCCATGTCTCCCTCTCAAGCTGAGAAAGTAAGACAGCAAATTCCTTTTTCTACAAGGATTTTAGAAAGTACTACCTTGTTTCATAGCTTCACATAAAATTAGTGAAGGCCCACTCCAGTTTCAAGGTCAGCTCTTCCAGGATGAAGAAATTATTTGAAATTTTTTTTCTCCAAATATCAGACAATCTGCCTCTCTAAAGAGAGGTACAATTTTAGGACGTTAACAGAACTTATCAAAGACAATCAAAAATATCTACAGCACTTTACATGGTTAACAGTAGCAACATGATCCAGTCAATTTAATGGACAACCTACTATCAGACCAGAAAGTGAAGGGTCCAAAGCAGAGCATGGAAATTAACAGAAATCCTACTTCATATTAAGGAAAATTCACATTTTTTCTTCTTGTCAGAAATGATAAATTGTAACAAAGAAATGTTCATATGACACAACTATTTAATCACTAAAGTTTGGATGCAAGTTCAGACTTGATTTTTCCTTCTTTCTTTTCAAGATATGCAAAACCATCTTTTTCCTTCTTTCTCTTATGATAAAACATTTCAGTAAAGAGATTTTACAAGCAATTTAAAAAGTTAGAAAACTATGCAGTAGGAAAAGTTTTAAAGGCATCACGATTAATTGAATGTAAGCTTCACTTATAAAAATTAAGCAACTTGTATATTACAGCCATTACCCCTATTTTAATGTATGTTTCAGAGTACTACATCTTCTAACACTTTCTTCAAACTTTTCATCACGACTCATGGTCATTGTGAGAGACTTCATCTACCCTCACACTATTTCACTGTCATTTGATTACTAATGATTATTCATAAATTCTTTACCACCTCTGACATTTACTCTCCATAGTTTTATTTTATTGTGCCATCCATTCATTGGTCACTTTAATGTCAGAGTTTCCTAGCAAATTCAGTTTCTCAGGAGGCAAAAACACACACATAAATATGATAGAACCACTAAGCTTAGCATTCTTCCCCGTGGCTAGTATCTCAGCATTTTCAAAAACAAAACCTTTTACTTCTCTCAGCCATCCACATGAGGTTCTGGCACACTTGCCATTTACCCATACATTAAGAAACAGAAGTATTACAGTTTCCTGAGCAGGAGTTCCTTTAATCAGAATACTACCTTCCCAGTAAGTAATTCATCAGAAGAGAAAGTACATAGCATGGTGCTAAGTTAATGAATGGATTCTGTGGTTCAACAAGAGGTAGACAATCTCTAGTGACAGATAAAGCACTTAATCCTTTTAATATAAAATAATTACTTTGCACTTTTAGATCTATTTCTGAGTAGTTTAAGGAAAAACTATTCATAGATACCAGCACATAATTTTTATCTAAATTAGAAACAATGAGATTAATACAACTAAAGCAAAAATTCATTGTGGAATATTAAATCATGACTGTACAAGCAGCCAGGAAGCTTTAATGCAAAACCCAATAGTTTAAATATGTTAAGAAACTGCAGTTTAAACACCAATACTCAGCATTATTTTCTATGTTGAATATTAAAAATTCAGGCACCTAATAGTGAATAACTGAAACTCACACTGAGGAAACTGGAGGTGGAATGAAATGTCTACATTAAAAAAATAAAAATATGATGTGTTTACCAAAATTATATTTCATCCTCATAAAAACATTCTCATAATATCATGAAGTCTAAATTTCTACCTTCTGAAATTAGCTTCTAAAATTAACATGAAATCAAATTTCTAATTCTATGCCTTTTTCCTTCTCAGAAAAAGTGACTACAGTTCCAATGATGGAAACCAACTAAAAGTATCTCTCTAAGCCCATTTTTAAAGCACACTTTTTTAATTCTTTGTAGACTCAAGATTCACCATAAAGACTTGAGTGAAAATGTGTTTCCTCCAGAAAATTTTTACTATCAAAACCATTCATTAGATTCAGGAAAAGTTCCATTTTCACTTGGGAGAAGTAAAGACATCAAATTAGTTTTGAAAACAAAGCTGCTGTATCAGCTAATGAACTCGTAATTTTCTCCCTCACAGCCAAGCAAGCATGAGTTCTGCATGACAGCACAATGCATTCATTGCTCAAAAAAACTGATGTTGCTATAACCGAACAGCTTCAGCTAGATTTTTGAATCACTTAAGATACATGCTGATAGATTAATACACTAACACAACCATAATTATATCACTTTAATATGGTGGGACAAAAAAATGCAATTAAAGTTCTATTTTCTATGATTCAACATGTCACCTGAATGTGCAATATATACTTGAACTTACAACCTATCTAACATTACTCATTTGAGGCTCTTGTAAAATGAACACACCTAAGGTGCCATCATACCCATCCTAACCTTATGAAGGGGATAAGGAGGGAAATACTCAGTTCTTACACAGCTGGGACCATCTTAATCAGTACTGCTACTGATGGCCCTACAGCTGGCTAAAGCTCCAATAGTTACATAACAGAATTCTAGAGGGGGGTGACTTTAGGCTTCACTGCTTTCTGGTGTAGCCCACTTGCTAATATGTTTTCTACAGTATAAAATATTTTGCACCAAAATTAATCAACTTTAGTGCCTCTCCTCTCATTTATCATTTCATTAAAACGAAGTCAAATAATGTGGTATTTGACCACCTATAGATGAAATCATTATAATCTTATGCTATACTTTCTTTTGCTTGATATCTTTAGAAGTAACAAGGCACTTAGATTAATCCACACAGAGTAGTTAACAAGGAATTTGGATCTAGAGCAAACAGAAATTGAAACCAGACTGGGCAATTCTAAAGGTGAACAAGCTTCTCCTGTCTGCCACCAGGTACTTACAAAACATTAGATTTTGTGTAATCTCCCCTTGCTCTACATTCTTGTAATATCCAAACAGCCTGGAATACCAAAAGCAAAATGCAGATTTGAGCACCTTTATGTTCCCACCAAGGCCTCTACTATCTTTAAATATTCCAGGGCTGGCTCTTTGAGCACTGGGCATAGTGCACTCTATACTTAGTTCCTTCAGCCATCTCTGCTGTCACAGAAAGTTACAACTGAGGTGATAGCTGCTTAAATGGAGAAAGCAAGTGTACTGAGGTTATCCTAAGAAGCCCTCACTACTTTAAAGTAACCTTGATTTCTTTTACTGCCCTCCCAACTGGTTTGGCAGGCAGTACTCATGTCCAGATGGCAGACAAGTAAACCTACTTGAACAGATTGTATTACAATGTTTTACACTGAACAGTTATTGGATTAAATGTATAAATAGCTGTGGGAACCCAGGACTTTCCTCTTTCAAATGATCATCATTCAGCTAGAAAATTATCTTCCCTCCTGTCACTCCTCTGTGGCCCAGTGAATTCTGCAACATTCTCCAAATCTCTTTGTCGGTATAAGAGGACAGTTCAGAGTGCAAACAATGCTCTAGAGGGGGAAAACAACTGATATACTTCATAGTAGGAGCTTTTTGAATTAAAACAATAATGAAGATCATCTGAAGAGGATCCAAACATCCAGAGGAGCAGACATACAAGTGTTCAGGGTACTTTATGTGAAGCAGCATAAAATCTCCCAGAAATCAAATTAATATCAACTGCTCCCACTGTATCGGATTCCCAGACATGTTTTAACCATAATTCTACTGTAGAAAAGGCTGAGATGTCACATTTAATTGAAAATTTAACTCCTATTGTGAATGTTACTAGTTCATAGCACACAATGACTTAAGAAAGCTTAGTTTCTGTGCACTGAATGGACTAAAATACAAGATGTCAAATCAGATGAGGACTGCCTTCTTCATGTACTAAAGCAGAATTTCAGGTCACTATTACTTTTAAAGAAATTGCATTATGTTAGCAGCCTCACAAACCAATATTCAGTTACATGAGGGCATTTTAGTTTAAAGTTTTACTCTGAAAGCTACATTCTCCATGAAGTCTGGTTAAAGCACTTTGATCATTTACAGCATCTAGAGTTACAGGACAAAAGCCCACAGATGTCAACACCAAGGCAAATGTTATTTCATCTAGGCCAAGGCAAACCAATGTGTGTACATATATGTGTGTGCATATACAGGCACACACACCCACAGCTCCACACTGATTTATTCAGCTTAGAGAAAACAAAAAAATGAAAACGCTTACAATGCATTTGAAGTGGAAAATCATTAGCAATGCCCCAACAGACAACAGGGAGAAGAGAAATTTTCAGATCCCTCAGAGTTGCAAAATAGAGCTTAAAGACTAACTAGCAAAGTAGATAAAAGAATGTAGAAGTAGACAGAGGACTGTAAATGTAGCTGGAACCAGTGGATAGTCAGGTAATGAGGAACCTAAGTGGTTTTCTGGCAGATATGTAACAAGCAAATATAGTGCATGCCCTAAGGGAAGTTCAAGGCAAGGTCACTTACAATTTTAGGGGCTCTCAGTGAACAACCATCTTACCATCTTCTGATGACCCTCTAAGACCATAAAAAGACTTCCAGTAAGGGGCAGAGGCATGTAAATTAGTTCTAGGAAAAGTGATGTTTATAAATTAACTTGGAAGGATGTAATAATGGCTATGTATGGTCATGATGGAATAAATACCCCGTTGTAAAATTTCATGAGACACATTCAATTAGAGGACAAATCCTCCAGACGTGTGCAGCGCTGTAATAAAGAATGCACGCTTTCTAATTCTTCAAATTGTGCTAGAAAGGTTATTTATTCTCCGGCCAATTTTGGTATTACCCCAAACCAAAAAAAGCATGAAGAAAATAAAAACCAATTATAATATCTAGAGTCTGTCCAGCAGATATTACTAACTTTATCTTTGCTTCTAAACAAAGTGCTCACTAATGAAGTTAGTGCACTGCTATCAATAAACAGAGATCTGAAAAAAAACTTAGACAAGAGCTTCCATCCACACCTAGCTCAGAAGAAAAAGTACCTCACAACAGAAGGAAAATATTTACACAGTAACTTCAGCATTAATGCACCATTCCTGTCCTTTTCATAACAATTCCTGGTTCACCTACTCTATGTGCTGTCACATTGTCCCTAACTGAATCCACCAGCTGTGGTCAAGTAAGAGGCGGAACAGTCCAACATCTTCAATTTTAGATTGAACTTCCTAGGACTGACATTCTTCTTGAAATTCCTATGAAATTCCTGCCATTCACTTTCCATTTCCATTGGAAGCTTTAGTAGAAATCAGGCATATAACAGAAAAATGGAAAAAAGTTTCCACTGAAATGTTTTAGAGCTGAGCCATCAGCTACCAAGAGTACAAACCATGACTAAAATATTTAGAAGTGTGATGCAAAACTAATATGGAATTCAGATAACTTCACAGTACTAGTTTCTGCCCTCTAACAGATTTCAGAAAGATTTAAGGACACTTACTTCTGAGTACATTTGATCATTGAACTTGGCTTCATAGTTTTTATTTTCCCATAAATATTTTTTTCTATTCTCCAGCCCAATGATAAAAAACCATCCTGCTTTATCAAGGAAGCAGATTTCAGCAAGTTCCCTTTATTCTCCAAAACAGAGGAAAAATGGGGAAACAATGTTCGGGAAACACATGATGGGATTTCCATTTAAGCCACAAGAATGTGTAATGTTACAACAGACAGGAGGTTTGCGCTTGAGGCTAACTTGTTTTTCACTGGCTAGATCTGAGGATAGAAGCTAATCAAGTTCATCAACCACACGCATCTGCAAAATAGTAATTATGCCTTACATCCAACTTTTAAGTTGCACAGACATGGCAGTAATGGAGGAGAAAGAGTTCTCAATGATCTCTAGACGTCTGAAAGTGCCCTATACTTAAACATGCCATATTTGGCTGTGAGATCAAGTTACAGCTCCACTTAAGAGTCAGATAAAAAAGGTAGCAAGCGCATTAGTTCCCCTAGGCATCATCTGAAAATACCTGATATCTGAAAACATCCTGGTAAAAGGCATCGCAGAGGATTCACTTGAAAACGAAAACCACTTATTGCTGCCTGCGTTTGTGCACTCTTCTAAATTTTAGTGTTTGACTCAAGTAGGGGCAAGTGTATTCAGTATCATCTTCACCCACATGGAAGTATTCAGGTCCCACATCTCAGAAATCCCTGAAACCTATCCTGTAAACCATAATCAATAGGCATGCTTGTACCACCTTACATGATCTGAACAGAAACCACAGTATATACCACCTTAACCACATCACCTTAAATACATCACCATGTGATGAAAAAAAAAAGAAAATACTACTCTAATCAAGCTATTATATTCTTATTTTGCTTTTTAAATTGTTATTATTTTTAAGGACAATGTACATCATCCTTATTGAAGAATCAGTATACAATCACCACTACCTTCTCCTCCTGTAGCTGAAGTAACATAATACTTTACAGCACATATTCTGAATAGCACAGCCTTTACTGTTTTGACTGAAGCATCCAAATTCTGGAGAATGGTAAGATTTCAGAACCATGCTTCTGCATTTTGTATTCCCTAGTTCAAGATCACTGACAACACAGAGCGCCGGTACTGTGACCTATGATGAGGTGCTCTACTCCTGTTAATTAAACTGCTCTACAACTCCCTCACATAACTGTAGCTTGAATTCCTCTCTTTGGAAAGACACCTAAACATATGTAGATACAGCTAATTTATTCCTTCACTGTATGTAGCCCTAGACCTGCAACTACTAGAGTATCTAGAAGAGCATTACCTGTGTCAGTCAAAACAGATTTCTACTCATACTCAAATACCTTCTTTATACTGTTAGATAAACTTGAAAAACAAGAGTAGAGAAAGGAACTCTCTCTCTCTAAACATTCTGTCTGCTCAGCATTCTCATTCTCTACATTCATCTCCCTTTCAGAATCTGAATCTCTAGTTATGTCTTTTATAGAAAGACAAAGATTTACAATAAAATACTTTATTAGGATTAAAAATAAAAGTAATTTTAAGTTTAATATTTTTAGTGTATCAGTATTCCACTGAATCTAGTAATTATGGATTAAATTAATTTATATTTCACTACAGTTTACTACTGAAAATAGAAGAGTGTCATAGGGACTTGATAAGTAAGAGACGTAAAAAGAACAAAATATTTTAAGTAATAATTTGAACCACTGAAGCAAACAAAGCAGCTACAATTACAAAGGAAAGTTTAAGCAGCACCAACTAAAAACACTCATACTTTATTGTTAAAATAATCATATTCCTCAGCATAGTGCAGAAAAACCACTGCAATATAACAATTCATTATTCTAAACAGACTTTTGCATGACAGCAAAGTTTTGAGTTAAAGGCCTAACCTTAGATTCAGAATGCAGCCCTGCCACTGACATGATCTAAGAAAGAAAATGTGTGAAAAAGCCTGAATGTGTATACGTATGACCTGAAAATAGGAAAGTATAAAGGGAATTAGCTAATTAATTACCTGAACAACTATCAATTATTTTTCATGAAAAACAGGCTAAGTATCAAAAGACTTCATAAAACCATCAAATTGGCAAAAATGCTTAGTATAAATTATAAAATAAATGCCAGAAATGAACCTTAAACTATAAATGGGAATTTTACAATATTACTGACACTTTTGCCTGACAAGCTTAAAAATCTCCATTGAAGAGATATTCACACGGCTCAGACAGGAACACATACACAGCAAAACCTCTAAAAGCTAAACAGAAATGTCAATATCCAAAATTCAGTAGACTCTTTCATAACTGGCCCTTTTAAGACAATTTGATAAGGAAAGCAACTGAACATGCTAATTTTGTAATAGTGGAGAAGACAGCAATAGTGATTTGAAACTATGAAAAAGCCAAACTAAAAGCAGAGTAGAAAATGGTTTCTATCCTTCAAGCAGCAGATGCTACAGCCTGTAACCTTGAGCAGCTCTGTGAGCTCAAAATGTCATTCCACAGAGGGACTGCATAACTGTAATTATCACTTATGTTATGAACATGATATACAAAATGTTCTATGCAACACAGCCAAACTCTGCTAAGCTTAATGACCAGTTCATCTGAAATTCAAAAATTAGTTGCTTTACATTCAACAGCAAAGAATGAGAAAAATTAATGGAACGGCATAATTAGGCTAAGGACTGCAACTGCTTAAGAAGAGATTATGAACTTGGGGAATTCCAGAATAGTATTATCAGATACAATCATCAGAGGAAAGTAAAATCGTAATAGCAAATCCTATTAGATGGAAACACAGTCTGTCCAGAGAAATGCTCCAAGTCCTGCCACTACTTTGCACTCAGGAAGAAGAGTGTTTTCACGAAGAAGCCTGCAATGGCAAGGGTACACTTCTTTTCCATATAATGGGACTATTTTCTGTAACTAAATTATTGCCAGGCCTTTTTTTGAATTCTGTCAGAAGCAATCCACTCATTGCATGTATCAATTTGTTTAACTATCTTAGAATATGAAGGACTTGTGATAATCACACAGAAAAATACAAGTTTCCCTGTCCAAAATGTAGCTTTCAGGTTCACTATAAAGTATCTTTCCATTTGTTTCATGGCAGTCCCTCATTATTGAAAGTTGTAGCAACAAAAAAACAAAGAATAGCTATTACATTTGATATACACAAACAATGAAGAAGATATTATTACATATTTTTATGAAACCTCATAGCATTAGATAAAAAACCAATTTTTTTAAAATTATAACAGCTTTCAGATTTATTACAGCAAGAGAATGAGGCCTAAACCAAATACCAGGTAAAGTTCCTTTTTAGTTCTGACCATTATCTTAGCCAAAAAAATGTGACCTTGAAAACACTTTTAAAAATGAAGATAATAAATCTGAAGACCCAAACTAATATCCAAAAAACCCAGTGCTTTCCCACTCTAATTTTACTGACTGATTTTTCCAGAGTATGTAGAACTCAAGCAGATACAATCTGTATTTTCCATGTGGTTGCACAAGATGTGCTGTATAAACGGTTATAGAACAGAACAGGGGAAAAGATCAATTATGTCACTGATCTGTCTTATGACAGCAAGGATGACAAACAGAGACATCTGGGACAGAAAAGTTTCAGTAATCCAATCACAAAATGCTATCAGGCCACTATAAGCATCCTTTATTTCACTTATTGTATGCTGTCACTGAAGTTTTCTATACAGATTGGTTAAAATCAAAACTACTAGTCAGTTTTGCCAAGTTTCTGCAAAACTTTGGTTAATTAGAAATAAAAGAGAGAGGGATATAGATGCTTTATGGGGTTGTAAAAAAACTGCAGAAAATAAAGAATTCTTGCAAACATTTTTTTTATCCTGTACTCTGTCCCCATTCTTTGTAGGGCAGAGTAGAGCAAAACATTTAGAACTGCATTTAATGAATTTTACAGTTTCAGGCATGACCTAGCACTGTTTTTTCACTTCAAACTGAGAACATTTATTTTAAAGCTTTAAGCATCGTTTGAAAAAAACCTCTTCTCTCTCTACTGAAACAATAGTTAAAATGTCCAATTACACAAATGAATATAACATCTCCACTTCAAATACATCTTTAAAATGGCTTGAAGGCAAATCTACTCTCAGGCCCGAATTTCCCTCCACAGATTCAACCTTTGCCACATCTCAATTTTTAATAAAGTTTTTAAAGAGGAGTCTGTATTTGGTATAACTGCCAAACACTTTCATGCATCCTGTCTCGAAAGCAAAAACATGTTGTGCTCCACAGCCTAGAGACCAAAATCAAAATTTTCACAATTACAAGATCAAGAAGGTTTTATGCTCAAGTTTAATGTTAAACAGAAATTCAGTAGACCAAGAGAAGAAACTTGAGTTTTAATTATCACTACGCTTTTTAAACAGTATCAGAGATCCTGAAAAAGGAAGAATTTATTTATTAAACTATATGTGAAATTGAATATATGCTGAATACTCCCCATTTATCACACATCTTTTTTCCTCTTTTCTTTTTCTCTACTCACTCTACAGTGTTTCCTAATATTTCCTTCAATTAAATATGCATGCAGAACATTCATCAGAAGAATGCTACTGATCACTGAAAACAGCACCAAGAGATAGAGTAAGAAACTAAGTAGTCCTCTTTCAATTTTGGAGCAAAGACCAAGAGATAGAGTAAGAAACTAAGTAGTACTCTTTCAATTTTGGAGCGAAGACCAAGGACAGCAGGTTTTGTTGGCTCTAGCTCTGAATGGGTGAGAATTGCTACCTTTATGGTGAACCACTACCAGAAATTAGATAGGAAAGACATTTTAAAGTGGAAGATGCCATTCTAGCTGCAACATGGTAACAATCAATAGCTGTGAATAAACAAGATAGGCTCACTATGAAAACCTAAAGGAAAACAAAAACACGTGGTGCAGAAACAAGGAGATAGTGCCAATCTATCCCAGTTAATTTCACATAAAGCAGAAAAGTATGTTCAGGACTGAAGATTCTCTCAAAAAAATTACCATATTTAAAACTTTAAGCCTTAAAAAAAATACACAGTTGCTTCTATTTATTAAAAAAAAAAATCCCAACCAGCCAATCGAACAATAATCTGTTCTTCATGGTCATGATGAGGACAAGAAATAACAGGCTCAAAAACGTAGGCCTTGAACACACAGTAATTTAGGTTAGATCTTTGGGGGAAAAAAAAAAGCCAGAAGTTGTAGAGTCCCCAGCACTAAAGACTTCTACGGGCACATCAGCTACACATCTGCCAGGAATAATAAAAGCAGGGCTGAGCTTTGGGATAAACTATCAATCAGATTGTCCTTCCAACTCTATCTCCCACAATTTCTCACAACTGCCATAACTTCTACACTTAGCTGGGGAAATGAGACAGGGAGAAAAAGGTAAAGAACTACTACAGATATATGAGTCTTGAAATCCTTTAATAATATCAGGGCTAGGGCATCACAGAGTCTTGCATTACAGAAGAGTAAAATTACTACAATATTTTTGTATGTCTTCAGCATCTTTTTTAGTAGACTCAAGCTCAACAAAATACTTGCACCTGAAGAAAGCTTGTATGTTGATCTAAGCAGATACCTTCTCTGTGTCAGATTTAGCAGTAATAACAAACTTACCCCAGAAAAAGTTACTCCAATTGCATAGCAGTTATTTGACCAAGCTTCTGAATCACCCACCTGAAAGCTCAAAAACAAACATCATCCTCGATGAGAAATGCTTTTAATATTGCAAACCCAATGTTCCCTTTCCATGTGTTTCAGTCACAAAAAATTGTATAATAAAAAGCCAAGCAGTATATTTCAAAGCGAATTACTCTGATTCCTTTAATTTTTTTAATAGTTTAACCTACCTCAAATTTGTATAAGATATATAAAAAGCATTGAAAGGATTGGGAACAGAAAATGCATGTATGTTAATACAAATATATTATCTCAAATGCTGTGGAAACAGTCAATTATTATTTTCTCTTATTATGTATATAATTTCTAAGAGAACAGTCCTTCTCCAGTGTCTTGTTGCTACTTAACAATCAAGAACTTTTTTTTATTTCACTTTACATAAAGGTACTGTTCAGCACCAAAATTAAAATCATAAAAGCAGGCTTTTCAAACCTAGTTAGCTTCTAAGTGTGAGCTTCTTCATCTCATTTTCAAATTAGGCAGTCCAGTGTTTTCTCTTTATCTCCTCAGTTGTGAAGGCTGTCATGAATGTCCACAATACAGAAAAGGATCCAGCAAGATTAAAGCAAAGCAATAGGAATGTTTTATAAATTCATGAAGTCATTCTAAAAATAGCTTCCATTAAACCAGATGACTAATAATCTACTAATTCAAATCTATTTTTCAAACAGCTCTTTAAATTCTTGCAGGTTTTATCAAATTTAAAACCAACCTTAGCACTTCTCAGTAATTTGCCAGGGAAGACAGTTTCTTTAGTTATCATTAAGAATATTTTATTGTACAGGACAATGTATTTTAGCAATTTAAGAACTTGCATATTTTCTACATACAGCTTTAATGTCGTATTTCAGAATCAACACAGAAATTTATAACAGACTGTTCCAGTTTCCCCATTCATCTTCTCTGTTGGCAGCAAGTCCTTCAGAAACATCTAATATCTTAACTCGGTCCTCTCCTCTCTGCAAAGTCATTTCCACCTCTCCCAGGCTCATACAACTAATCCAGACACCTCCAATTGTTCAGACTTTATGCATACTTTTCTATGTAGTCAACACTTAAAAAGATAAATTAATTTAAAAAAATCATTGTCTTCACCAAGAATACATTCCTTCCTTAAGCTTTAATTCCAACAGCTCAAGTTCTAATTCTGAAGCATTTTTCAAGTAATCAAGGTTTTTTTAAAAAAATTGATTGGGAAAGCAGTTTCTTATCTCTAGTCCTTTACCTCTCTTTCTGGACAACCACATCAACAAAGACACACATAAAGCACAGAGAAAAGAGGAAACTGAGATGTGAGTTGGTTTTAACTCATGAGATACACATTTTTACCCTACTGCATTAGCTTTTCTCTAGCAGCGTTCACTTTGAAACAATTCACTGTGTGTCCAACCATTTTTCCAACTTCCAAAAAACACTATGTCAATCTCACCACTCTTTGTATAGAAAATCTCTGGTTCACTTAACACATTTAACCTCCATCACCTTTACCTGTTACCACTGTGTTCCTGGACAGTGCTGTGAACACGAACCTCTCACAGCACAAGATCCTGCACTCTTTCAATTCACATAATTTCCCTCAGAAAAGTTTTAAAATGTTATTTCCAAACTACTTACTTTAAGTACAAGTTTAATTCTTAACATACAGATGTTTTCCTCATCATATATATTGGGTAAACCACTACAGCTTTTAGCATGAGGGTTACAGGGCAAGAAGAGGAGCCAGACTTTACATATACAACACAGAAACATAAAATGTATAAAATCCAAAAAAAACCTAAGTTACACTTTACTTATAACCTGCATTTCAAGTGAAGCAAGCACTTGCAATATTGCATTAGTTTCTGTAAAGATGAAGTCACAGATAACACTGTGTCTACATAAAGCCAAGGGTTTGTCTGTATGAGCAGTCCATTATGTTAAAACAAAAATATTAAACAGGAATGAAAAATAGCAGAAGAAAGATCCAGAAGACTGGGATGGGTTAGTTTAAAACAGTTAAAAATGAAAACACTGCATAACAAGCTTTACAGAGGATAAATACCAGCTTGAACCGTAACACCAAGCAGGTGGACAAACAAACAAGCATTTCCATCCTTTTATGTTTATATTTACCACCTCCACAGTAGGATTGGGAAACTTTCTAAAAAGTAGCTGTACATGTCCATTTTAATTCGTCATTATTTACTTGTTAGGAAAGGATTTCACTTAAAAGAAAGATTATTTCAGCTATCTTGGTAGCACAGCTGGCACTCCACATGAAAGTGTCAACAAAAGTTGCAATGCCAGCACATCACAGCAAGAGAGAATCGAAAGTGTCAAACATTAAACACATTTTATTAAGAAAACCTAATAAGCTAAAGTTTTGAAAAGAAGTTAATTATAGCAGCAGAAGGGCAACACATTTACTGCTTACTCATTCCAGAAAGAGTGGAAAAGACAATGCCTACAGTGAATTTTTCACAATGATGCCCAAGTGATTTTATCTCAATGATCAGATTACTCAGCTTGGTAAAACACAGTCAGACCACAATTTAGACACCTTAGTAAGAAATTTACATACTAACTTTGGCCTTGTAAAATCATAGAATACTGAGTTGGAAGGGACATTGTGATTTGGAAAGGACATTCCATCCAACTCCACACAGGGCAACCTAAAAGTTAAACCATATGCACAAAAACATTGTCCATATGTCTCCTGAACACCCACAGGCTTGGGGCACTTCCCTGGGTACCTTGTTGTGTGCCCAACCACTCTGTCAGTTAAGAACTCTTTCCTAATATCACAGCTGAACTTCCCCTGAAATAGGTTTAAGCCATTCCTTCCATTCTTGTCACTGGACACCAGTGCAAAGACATTCCTATCATTATACATCTTTGGCCTATAAGCCTTAGTAACCTACATAGTCTTTAACGACAAACAAAACAAGCAAAACTGAAAAATTTTGACCATCCTTCTCTTTGTCGGAGCTGCTAGTTCAAAGAAACCATCAGCTATAAAAATTGTTCTTTCCTTCTCTTCCACCACCACAAAGCACAAGTCCTCCCCACAACACTAACAGATGTAAAAAAAAAAAAAAAAAAAACCAAAACAAAACACAACCAAAAATGGCAAAACTCTACAGTTCAATTAAAAGCTAACTCCTCTCATAAGGGAAGTTACAGTAAAACTGTAAAGAGACCCTACTGGGTGGCCTAGCACTCAGTATGCAAAAACCTGGCAGCCTAGGGCAGCCTAGGAAGAGAAGTGTAGCCATCTCCAGTAGCACTGAAACCTGAAAAAGGCAAGTATCTACACTACACATTTTTGCACATTTCCCTATTTAAATACAAAAGCTGGTGAAGATAAGCTGCTGATATGAATCTGAATTAAAACTGCTCCTTCCTCCACATCTCTCTTACCCAGAGGACACCTTAAGTACCATCACGTACACCTGCACGCGTACACACACCAGCTGTCATCACTTTGATGCTAGTTACTAACTCTGGCCATTTCGTTTAGTTGGCACCACAAACACCGGGTTTAACTTCGATCTCCCGCAGGCTCCTCGCCCCGGCTGTCTGCCAGCCCCCTTGGCCCACCGCGGACGGCAGCCCAGCCCTGCCCGGCGCAGGACGGCGGCCCTTGCCCCTCCTGGCTCAGAACCCGTGATTTCAAGGCCACGACACCGCACGGCCCCGGCCTGGGCAGCGACAGCCCGCTGGGGACCGCGATCCCGGCGCTGCGCCCCTGCTGCCCTGGAGACGCCGCCGCCGGCCATCATCTCCCGAGCAGGGCATGGGCAGCGGCTGCCCGGCGCCTCCGCCCCGCCGGCGCCCCGCTCGGGGCCGGGGACGGAGAGGGGCCGGCGGAGCGCGGGGGAGGCCGGGCGGGGGGCGCCGGGCGGACGGGGACACGGGGACTCCGGAGACGGAGGCAGCGCGACAGGGCACCGCCGGCCGGGCGCGATGGCGAAAGAAGCGAACGTCTCTACCTCCTTCTTTTCTGTCCTCCCCCGAGCTGTCCGCAGAGGAGGAGCAGCAGCAGCAGCAGCAGGGGGAGGCAGCCCCCGGCCGGCAGGTGCGGCAGCCGCCACGCCGCCCCGGCACCCAGCGCCATGTTCCGCCCCCGCCGGCGGCACCTGCCGCACCGCCACGCCGGGCTGGCCCGCGCCCGGCCAATCGCAGCGCCCCGCGGCGCGGCGCCGCCTGGGAAATGTAGTTCTGCGGGGGGTGTGATGCGGGGTCGCGCTCAGCTCTGCGCGGAGCCCGCGGGCAGCGCTGGCGCCCAGCCCGGCCTGGGGGGTTCTGCCCGCCTGGGCTGGCAGCTTCACTGCTGCTCCGAGCTGCCGGCTGCCTGGAGCACAGAGTGCAATCCTGAATCAAGACTGTAAAACAAAGCAAGACAAGACAAAACACCAACGAAAAAACCCATCAAAAACCAGCCCAAAGTATCAGATTCTTTCTTACACGTTTATGCACATACACTTTTCAGATTTCATTATGCACACACAAAGCCATCCCTACAGAAAATAATATAATGTAATATGCTGGTACAATTAATTCGAATTAAATTCCCAGAGCATTAACTATGCAGCTTTAAATTGATATTCCGATTCATGATACAGTCCTCCAATCAGTGACTGTGTATTTCTTGAAAGTGCACACTGCAGTGCACAGGATAGGTAATGTTAAATTAATGAGCACATAATTTTCTTTTTTTCCCCTAGAATTCCAAGTACTCTTTATGCTGCATTAGTTACTTACACACATCTGTGCTGAAGACTCAGAAGGCAGAACTATTCAATTTTTGGAGATCTTGCTAAATCACTAGAAATTTTTATGCATTTTTTAATAAAACACCACAATGAAACAGAAAGCTGAGGCACCAAGAAAGTATTGAGAAGTATCTGCTTATTTTGGACAGAGAATTTTTGGGTGGTATTATGATAATATCAGATGCTACTCTGATGACACAGCTGACATCTTAGCACCAAGCAGTTAAAACATTAAATAGGCCATTGTGTTTGCTTCAGTTCTATTTGCAACATGCCTTTCAGAAGTTACATCTATCCCTAGGAATAGTAGAATGTATTCAAATTATCTACAAACTTAATAAATTCAAGAGAATTCAGACTATTTGTTGCCCACATCCATCAGATTCTGACTATTGTTGGGTGATAATAACCGTAAAATGGTATGCAAGCATGACATTGGATTACAGAGGTTTCTAACACAGACGTCTACTCTAAAGGGACAGGATATATGTATTGATCAGAACTGTGTGCTTTTAAAAACACTTTTTTCCCTTGTCTTTATTTAGGAGATAAAAATTCAGTGGAAATTTTGCACTCGAACAAGAGAGGCATATGTTAATTAGTGCGCTAAAAAAGAACATTTCGTTAGAAAATTTCAGGCCACTCTTGCTAAATCCAGAAGGTGATTTCACTGGAACCTTGTTTGAAAAACTCTTGGTATCCTCCTGAGCCTAATAAACCATGGACCTTTCACATTGTCACTGCATGAAAACAGCATTAAAACTACTGAGAATGTGAAAACCACTGAGAGCTCTTCATTCCTTGAAAAGACTACAAAACTCATTTGACACAACTCTAACTGTCAAATTTCTTACATTTATTTTTAATCAATAATCTCAATTTTCAATCACCCGAAGTACATACCTTAAGCAGGAAACAGCAACATGGACAATTTTGGTTTCTTTCTTTTCTGTTCAGAGTTTCATATAGACCAGAACTTTCATAGCCTGGCTGCTTTTATCTAGCTCACTGGATAAAGAAGACTTCACACAATTGATGCAGTAACTAGGATGTACTTGTATACCACAAGTGACCCAGTGAACCTGTAACTGCAACGTGTTTTCCCATGTGTATGGTACTCTGAGGCTGTCTGGAGTCTATGCTGGACTATGGAACGAACCTCACAGATTCCATGTGCAGGCATAGCTGCAGTATCACGGTGTGTATGAACATGAACCTGGTAAGGAAGGCCTAAAGTGAAAGGAAGACACCTCTTTATTCTTTCCTCAAGAAATTACAGAGGAAGTAGTCTAAGCCTGGAAAGAAGTGCAGTGCTAGAGAAGGTGAGATTAATGCGAAGGATTACATGAAATCTGATTGGTTTACCTTTGCTGTGTCATTGTTCTTGAGGGTTAGCTCTGTTAACAGAGTAATGAGGGGAATGGGCATCCTTATCTTAGAAAATAGAACATTTTTGGGTGCTGAAATGCAAAAGCAATGCGTATGACCTTGGGACAACAAGGGAAGTACATTTTGGGTTAAAGTCTTCTAAAGGCTTAATAAAGAAAAAATATGACCTGTGCATTTTTTGTGAAGTTAAATTTTCCTGAGCGATGTGTTTAAAAGCCTCCTGTGAGGTGGAAGACTGCCTTTCTTAATATCACACAAGCCCTCCTAAGACGTGATAGATTAGCCAGAGAAGAGCTGTGGGAATTGCCTGGAGTGGTTATCAGAGCAAAGAAAAAAGCAGCATTGGCTCAGATAGCAGGGATGGGATGAGCGGGCAATGAAGTGAAGGTACCTAAAACAATAGCAAATGAAAAGAAGGTGCAGGAGTAAGCAGGTGCCCAATATGTGGCTCTGGAGACAAGGAGTGTTGTGAAGCTTGGCTGGAGAGAATGAAATGAGAAGTAGCTAACAGGAACAATACATGTCAACAGATCACTAACTCAGATCAGACCTTATGATTCTCAATCCAGAAACACTTAAAAATTTTTAAAGACTGAAGATAGCTGCATGAAGGGGAAACAGTAACCTAGCACTTTCCTAGGAGAAAAAAATTAAAAACCATGAACTGTTTAAAAGCATTTTAGTAATGCTTTGAAAATTAGTTATTCCTGTCTTGCATGCATGATTTTTATCTTTTTTTTCTTGTAGTAAGAATATTTAGTTATTGATTCATGAGTGAAGAGAATCAGCTCTTACAGAACAGGAAAGTTTAATTATAAACATCCAAAGGTTTATAGGTGAAACTCAAGCCAGCATTTTTTTTCTTTTAAAGTAGTCGCCTTAAATTTAAATCTGACCTTTGTTACAGCCAATCAAGTCCTGACAGAAGACTTAAAGGAATTAGGGTTAGCCATATCCAGACATATATAAAAAAAGTTACTGCTCTGATTTTCAGGTATTGTAATTTTCCAAATTTAATTGGAAAAATTTCCACAACCCTGCAAATATTTTTTGCAGCAGTACAGCATTACAAGCTCCAAAACTTCACACTTATTCAGCAGTGGCATTTTGGTTTTTATGAAGCCCATCTATGGAATATTCACTTACAGTAGCAGCCTGGCCCAATGAGAGAAATATCACATGAAGCTTATATGCTGCAGCTTCATGGAAAGAGGAATTGCATTTGTTAAGTACGAGTTAACATTTAACTGACATGAAATGATACAGTTTGGTCATTTTACTAAGCTATGATGAACCATCTTAGCTCTGGGAATGCTTATGTGTTTCCTTAAAACTAATGATGCTAAAATATTATTATGATTTTCATTAAAGTTCTAAGGATATGGAAAAAAAAAAGATTAATTTCATTGTGATTGGGATCAAGATAATAATATGTCAGAACTTTCTGCAAGATATTCAGACTTCTAATTCCTGTATAGACTTCTAATTCCTGTATCTGAAATTTGTAGACACAATAGGCTTGCAAAGTGATTTGAGTTAGTATAATCCTGCTCTTTAGGAGATGAGTGTTTTGTGTAGGTGATGATACAGATGAAGTGTCAGAGGTGGTAGCAAGGGCTTCTTCAAGAGAATGTATTACAAACTTCTGGGCAAACACAGTTTCTTAAGGAAAATCTTTAACCACTTTTATATGGTCATTTAACAGTCACAAGTCAGAAGTTGCAAACTTTAATGTTGAAAAATGGATTTACTCTTACAATAAAATGTAAAGATATCCTCTTTTGCCTTTCAGCGCTCAGCCTTCAGAGAGCCCTTTTTCATTCAAGCCCCATTGATCTCTCCCAAGCCAATGAGCCACATCACATCCAAGTCAGGTCTGAAGGGTGGTGTACTGAGTTATATTTTTTCTTTCTGCTGTTGAAGATGAAGCGTGCAAAACAAAACTTAAGAGCTGTTGAGAGAAGCTGCCTCCCAGAGAGGCAAGTTGCCATTAATCAATTGCTGTTGTTAATAGGACTATTACTTCTCACAGATGTGCTTTTCAAGATACTGAGGCCCTAGGGTTTTGGCGTTGCACAGATCTTGATGCATGCCATTGGAAAAAAATCTGCTCATGCATATGGTTGGCAGTAGTGTAGCAGTTGCTGATTTCTGTTCTGAACTCTGTTTACTCTCAGTAAAGAATATAAAAATGCTTAGCTGCCTGTCAGCCATCCAAGCTTATCAGTTTATGGAGTGACCTACTTCATCCCTCCATTTTTTTGGGGGGGCTGGTGGAGGAAGAAGGGGTAAGGGGAAAGGAAAGGAAAGGAAAGGAAAGGAAAGGAAAGGAAAGGAAAGGAAAGGAAAGGAAAGGAAAGGAAAGGAAAGGAAAGGAAAGGAAAGGAAAGGAAAGGAAAGGAAAGGAAAGGAAAGGAAAGGAAAGGAAAGGAAAGGAAAGGAAAGGAAAGGAAAGGAAAGGAAAGGAAAGGAAAGGAAAGGAAAGGAAAGGAAAGGAAAGGAAAGGAAAGGAAAGGAAAGGAAAGGAAAGGAAAGGAAAGGAAAGGAAAGGAAAGGAAAGGAAAGGAAAGGAAAGGAAAGGAAAGGAAAGGATAGCAGGTAAAACTTAAACACTTTACTAATGATCACATCTAAGTCTTAAATGACTGTCACTGTAACCCATTCTCCTCTTAACAGCTGTGCTATTATCTATGAAAACTCAATGTCTGGCATTTGATTATTGAAAAAGGATGTGAAATTGCTTGTGCATTTCTATACTTCACTCCAGAATCAAGACCAAAATAAGTGTTAGATATGAATTATAGAATATCCTGAGTTTGAAGGGAACAATGAGGACTCTGACTCTGACTCTACACAAGAACAACCTAAAAGTTTCTAAGGGCATTGTCCAAATGTTTCTTGAAGACCAACAGGCATGACATGAATGCCAAAGTGATCCTTGCTGGGCATATAGGATGGATTCATGTCACCTAACTCTGTTTGAGTTAAATTTTACTACGCTACTCAAGGATATCAGCTTGTTTAGACAACTTTGTGGGGGATCAGAGGAATCACTCTTTGAGAGCACTTATTTTAGCTGACAGTATAGACAGCTTTTTTCAGGGCAGACATCAAACCGTTGGTTGGTCGAAGATGACACAAATTCATGGAAATATAATCAATAAATATAACACTTCAAGTGAATGAATGAATGAATGAATGAATGAAAAGCAGTCTGCATTTTGAAGTGCAGTTACTACAATAACTTCCCCGAAAACCCTGAACTTTGCATTTCCTAATGGTTGCCAAGAGTAGGAGCTTTGTCTTGACACATAGAGTCTGGATGTTTATTTCTGGAAATGCAAAGATAAATGTATAGTTGTTATAGGACCTCCATGGAAGACAGGAATATACTGAGGGACAAAGTGCACAAAACTTCTAAAAAATTTATAGTACTAGAAATTATCATCCGAGTTTCAATCATTGTCTTGGTTACTGTCATGTGCATGCTAATTTAGGGTTGTGGTGCTGGCCATTTTTTACTGCTTTGCGGATCGTCAAAATTCAGGACGTGAAATACTCAGTAGTCTTGGGTATGACAAACAAAGGGAGGAGTATGAAAAAAAATCTCAAGTCAAGCAGCTCAGGTTGTTATTTCAGTAGCAATCTCTTACATGTCTACCTGTGGAAAGGTTTAAATAAAAACAGCCCCTTTGAGATTGCTAGTTATTTCTTCTCTAGGAAAGTTAAGACAAACATAAATCATTTCTGCATCAATAATGATTCTTTTAATTGTACAGAAAAAGGTTTGATCTGTTCCAATAATAATTATTACAGAGTCTTGAAATGCTGTTTAAATGAAGATACTAAATATTTCTGTAAAACACCAGTTCACATTGTGTACTTTTCATGGAAGAACAAATTATTGTTTTATTAGTCAAAATAACATAATTTAAGGACTACTAAATATTGCTTAGTTTACTGTGGGTGGTCAAAACTATTTTTAATCACTAAAGGTGACAAGAATATAAAGGAAAATAATAATAAAAAACCAGACTCTTTAAATAAGCCATTAAAGAGTTAGTCAACTGCAATAATATCACTTAAATTCTAAGTAATCTCTTAAGGAACGATATTAAGAGAAAATGAACATGCATTCACCCAAGCATACTCTTAGGTGAATGCGGATAGCACACAAATTTTAATTGCCTCTTTTAAGTATTCATCACTTTCAGAATTTTTTTATGTGAGTACAAAAGGTGAAATTTAGTCTAGAGAATGTGCAATGAATTAAAATATGACAAAGGGCCCTAGACTCAGCTTGTGAGAGATGGCTAGATCATGGATGGATGAGCAGTGTATGAACTTCTTTAAGATTCTAGGGAAAAACCAAAGTTCTTCAAAGAGAAAGCAGAAGATTCTGCTGTGTAAAAAAATCCTCTGTGCTGTTTATTGTTTTAACCAAAATGATAAGTTCAGTTTAAACAGTAAGTCCCAAATTTAAACAGCTCTCCCTATGATCTAGAAAAATCAAATGGTTCTAGTAAGACGAATAAAAAACATGGTAACCTAAGGTGTGCTTCTTCAGCATAACAAAAATATTCACGCATATTGAAGCTTCTTGCATATGACATTTTCAGAGGAAAAGGATTTTGTAAGTTTAACTATCTTAACTATTTTACTTATTACAGTAAGCAACAACATAAATATGTAAATTATGCTATTCATCAAGCATATGAGGATAATTTTAAACTCTTGATATTAAGCGAAGGTAATGGAAATATTTTAATGACTTATAATAATCAGAGTAAAATATATAATTTTCTTAATGACTTCTTTTGCATCCCTGTGGATATTTGTTCCTCAGAGAAAGCAATTTTCACTTACTGTGGACAGAAAACAACACTGAATTGCATAGCCTTCTAATTATTATTACTTTTAATACTAATGTTCCTGAAAGATCACATATTTCAAAGTACTGGTACATCTGCTAATTTATATTTGAGAGAAATTTTTGCTAATAATTATTTATTTCCTAAAAAAAAAAAAATCCCTCATTAATTCCACTGGAGACGAGGTTCAGTCAGACTCTTGAAAGTCATCAGGAGAGATTCTTCAAATGGGAAGAATAGTAAATTATACTGTTGGGATGGCCGCTCAATTCACAGGCTATGAATGCCTCCCACTAGCATTTTTATCATTCTGAAACCATTTTAGTGTTCTTTGAGTGCTGTAAACTATTTAATACTCATACTGGGAAAAAGGTTTTCTCCACTTAGCAAATCTTTCAAGCTATTGTACAGGTCTCCTACATACAGATAATTTTTTAACATGTAATTTTCATGTATCTTAAAGCCTACCTGTATGGCTATATTAGAGACAAGAGAGGGAACAATGTATCAGAAGCCTAGAGGCAGTGAGAAGGCAATCTCCCTTCCCTTCACTTCCCCTGCTACTCTGTGAAGACTGGGAACCAGTGGAATACATTTTCACAGTCTCTGTTTCCCAAATTCCCAGTGACTTGGGATGAGATCTTCAGAAATTTTTATATAAAAATTATAGTATGCATAGGAACTTCCAGCCTTCAGGTTCATCTTCTGAACTTCCTGAGATTAACCAGTACTGCCCTGCCTAATGCAAGGACCAGCATGCCTCCATAAACTGTATATTGAGAACTTCGAAGACCACTGTTGCCAGTCATAAATCACTTCTCTCACAATTAGCAGGCAAAGACCACCTGCCACGCCACCCTTTCCCTGTTCAGCTTTAATATAATCTCTTAATCTCTTGCAGGAAACCCTAAACCATCCATCTCAAACATCTTATTATAAACATCACACACGTATCCTACAGCATGATTCAGCTGTCACCTATGGTGCTGTGACACAATACCTCATGCTATTATGGTACAACCATTTCCAAAGCAGAGTTCAAATGTCTGCATGATTAAGCAGTTTGCCAGATGTGATATTTAGTGGGTTCTTAGTTTTGTGAGCATTGTTACAACTGCTGCCACTAATAGAATCATCTTCACAATATGGGAGGAAATCCTTGTCCTGTTGCAGATCCATTCTGTATCACTTTGCTAAAAGAACATCATTAACAATAATTTATTAAACTTAGGCACATTCTAATAACAGCAAGTGAAAACCAAATTGAAATAATTTTAAAAATGATAATTTTAGAGAACAGTTACAGGATGGAAAAACAGCAATTATGTGTGACCTAGGAGTTATGATCGTGTAATATGACCTCTCATTGCCATGCAGTAGCCATGTGGTGGTTCCCTAACACAAGTCTTCTGTGCATAAGCAAAGAGATATAAAATTGAATTAGAAGAGTACTACTGCTTCTCTATAGCAACTAGTGAGACCAAGCTTGGAAAATTTTATATACATACAGTACCTTCACTTCATGAAATACAGCTAAAACCAGAATAATATAGAAAAACTACTTAAGGGATTAATGTAAGTTCTAACTTATCTTACAGTAAAGATTGAGGAAGTTCAAACTATGTAGTTGCAAAAATGAGTACAGCATAACATGATTGGAGTCAACAGGTATATGTGTAGAGAAATGAACTTAATCATAGCTCTCTTTAACGTGTATGAAAAAGACATTAGCGAGGATCAGTGATTAGAAACTGAAGTTAGATTCGTTCCAAGTAAAGTGCAAAATACCCACAATATTAGCAGTGTGCTGTTGAAAGGCCACTTCAGATATTCCCAATCACTTGAAATCAAGACTGAATATCATCCTTATATATACACTGTTGTTCAAAGTTACAGCTTATCTCCAGAGTGAACAAATGAAATTCAGTTGTCTCTCCCAGATATTTGAAAGCATGCTTTCAGGAGTATTCTTTGCATTTATAATCTATGTAATATTGTAATACACTGACTTGCCTTGAGTTTTGTGTTGTTTCATTAATGGGTATTTTAAATTTTCTTTTCAAAGTTCTTAATATTCAAATACTGAAAAAATCTGCACCTTAAGAAAAAGTCAACAGTTAATATGAAATGATGTCTTTCAGCTCAAGGGCATTTATCAAATGCAAAATTACTTGCTTGATATTATTTATAAAATCTGTCTGAAATATGTCAAAACATTGTTCTTGACACAAATGTAATCAGAAACAAGTAAAAAATGTTGATCAAGCAAGAGATGTCGGACTTGGTTTTCTTTCACTCAGTTTTTAGTCATAATTTCCTAAAATTTGCCTTAATCTGCAAAACTTCTTAGGTATGGTTGCTCACTAAGTACTGCTTGGGAGCAATTTAAATTTATATGTACTATTGTACAGATGGAATCTGGAGGACAGAATCAGTTATAAAACAAATTTTATTCAGATGATCTAGAACAAATGGAACTGCAGGAAGGAACAATTTCTATTCCTTAATTTCTCAAAACTCATTCAATCAAATAATTACAGAATTATAGAACTATTTAGGTTGGAAAAATCTTTATGATCAAAGAGTCGAATCATAAACCTAGTACTGCTAAACACACCACTAACACCACAAAACCATGTCCTTAAATGCCACATCTACAAATATTTTAAATAACTCCAGGGATGGTGACTCAACCACTTCCCTGGGCAGCCTGTTCCAGTGCTTGACAACCTTTCAGTGAAGAACTTTTGCCTAACATTGAATCTAAACCTCCATTGGCACAACTTGAAGCCATGTCCTTTTGTCCCATTTCTTGTTACTTTGGAGAAGAGAGTGACATCCACCTCTCCACAACCACCTTTCAGGTACTTTACAGAGCAGTAAGATAAAAAGACTTGAGGTGATGTCTGTGTGATCATCAGTCCTAGACAGTCAATATGCTTAAATTCTAGAGATTTCTCTTCATGATAAAATTAGCAGAGACAAAACTAATGTGTTCCATATTTACCATTTACATTGTGATTGTTTAATTGGTATCAATAGATAAAAGTACTTGAATGAATCAAATATGGCTAAGAACATGTGCCTGGTATCAAAATAACTATATTCTTTATTTCTACCCATATAGAAATTAGATTATGATTAGCATAATATTTAGCATCTAAAAAGAGTATAACAAGAAAATCGCTGTAGAAAACATGTGTTGGGATTAAAACCCCCAAAAGACATTATTCTTTAATAGAAGGGCAGGAAGACATCATTCACCAGTTTCTGTCCTAGGCAAAACAGACTAGACTTAGGGAAATTCAATTTATTACCAATCCAATCAGAGTACAATAATGAGAAATAAAACCAACTCCAAACCAACCAAAAATACCTCCCTGCCACCCCTCCTTCCTGGGCTCAACTTCATTCCTGAATTCTCTGCCTCTTCCCTCCAGGGTTACAAGGGGACAGGCAACGGGGGCTGCAGATGCTCATCCCATGTTATCTCTGCCGCTCCTTCCTCCCCAGGGGGAGGACCTCTTACGCTACTCCACTGCTTCAGCATGGGGACCCTCCCATAGGAGAGCTTCTTTCACCAACTTCTCCAACCTGAATCCTTCCCACAGGCTGCAGTTATTCACAAACTGCTCCAGTGTGTGTCCCTCCCACGTGGTCATGAGTTCCTGCCAGCAAATCTACTCAACTTCAGGCTTCTCTCCCCTTGGATCCACAGTCCTGATAGGATCTTGCTCCTTTGGGCATCCACCTGCTCTGGCAAGGGGTCCTCCAGGGGCTGCAGGTATATCTCTGCTCCACTGTGGAGCTCCATGGGCTGCAGGGTCACAGCTGCCTCACCATGGTTTGTCTGTTCCCAGATGAAAAGATAAATCAGAAAAAAATTCATACATGGCTTGAAAGCCATTTAAACATCAGCTTATACAAAATGTCTTCAATGTGTGTTAGGTCCTATGGGGACAATCTTTGAGCTAATTATTTAATACATATCCATATAAATGTAAGTGCCCTGAGCAAAGAGATTCAGCTCTGGATTAGGAAATGCAAATCAGCTTCAGGAATACAAGCAGCAAAGCTAACAAGAGATTAGCATAGAAGCTGCAATGCTAACAGGGGATTACCTTTCAGAAGAGCTTACTAGTTTATCATAATGAACAAAAATATAACAAAAAAGATGAGAACAACAATAACTATGAAGGAGAACATTCAGGGTAAAATGACTAAACTGTTCCTGCAGTGAATACATGGCGCTATATTTCTAAGCACAGGCCTGAACACACACTTCACACCAGACTTTCTAACTCCAATCAGGTGCAAGTCAAGGGTGCTTTTTAAAGCTAGGTACTTTAAATTAATTTCAAAGCCTGACCCACATTATTCAGCAGCTGAGTTTCAAGCATGCTTCTGTCCAGAGATAGCTGGACTCTGATTGTAAGCAGGTAAAATGGGTTTGCCTTAGAAAACATAAGGGCAGTTGGGAAGAGACCTTGGCTGCTTGGTGGATGCTACTTCTGTTTCCAGCACACACACACACACTCACACACTCACACACATATATATGAGTACAAACCTAAATGATACATCAGTCAAAAGAAGGGTGTACTGTTGAGAGGCATTAAGTACAAGAAGTTAGAAGGCTTGTAGAAATAACAGACCATACAAATACAATGTCAAAGCAATGATGTCCTAGGCAATACTGGAAATTTTATTAGTGCAACTAAAAGTTGTCCTGAAATGTGAAAAATGGCACCCAAAGTTTATTTTGTCTGCAGAATAGCAGAACTGCATTGCTTATTTCACAATACTCAGTTTTATTTTAATAAGTTTAAACTTATTAAATTATGTCTCACTTAAAAACCCCCAAGCTCAGTATGCTGAACTGTACTATCTACCTGCATGACAAGTTTGAAAAGACTTAGCTGAATTCAGTTCAGATAAGGTGTCACCTGAAACCATTATCAAGATTTTTCCTGTAAGCTGAATGCTTCAACTCTACATTCTGCTTCAATGGGAGCAAGCATTTGCTTTTCATTACCCCTGTTTCACAGACTGAGAAAAAGACACCTTCCTGAGAAGAAGCTTGGAATTCATTGGTTTTGAGAGTATCAGACATACCCAACCTAACTCTCATACTCTTACCTGCTCTGGTTTTCTATTAAGATATTGGTTTGACCTGCTTTTTAAAGTTTTAACCGTCAATAATTACATGGTTTCTGTTCTGGAAGTAAGGGATCTGAAAGACAATTGCAGTGAACTTCATGTCCTTTCCTAACCAACAACAAAACTGCAGTCCCTTAGAAAGTTAAAGATTGCAAGAAATACCTTCATACACCAGCCAATGAATTAGGAAGAATTCTCTTTGTGAAGCTGGGAGTATAGATAAAGCAAAATAAAAAATTATTAATAATTTGTTACAGCCTGTCCCTACCACAGTGGATACATACAAAACTGTGGTCATATTCATTTCTGTCTAAACCAACTATTTTGTCCTTAACTCTGTGAGGAGTTAACTTACTTGATATGTGTAATGAAAGGCACATAAATTTTTAAATACTTTAAGTATTTAAGTTTCAAGGTCTTGATCCCTGTCTTATCTTTAGATTGCAGACAATTCAAGCAGAGCACCATGCTGTATCACATTCATTAAAGTTCATGTATATTTGTCTGATGGTCTGGACTAAATTCACTCTGAAGCATTTGCTCTTCACAAATATTTCAGTGAATCATACCCAGATTCACTAACAGATACCCAGTTACAGATGAATTAGCAGCAGCATGAAAAGATATTGAAGTAAATCTGTGCACCTAGTTCTCCAATGACAGCACCTTGTAAAAACCTTTAAACCAATGAGAAAGGCAAATCATTTACCACCCCTATTTAGCAGGCTGTTGTTAATTGGACAGGTGTAAATTAAAATTATCCACACAAATTTGCTTGAGATGCTAGATTAATTACATTTGCCAATTTAATTATGCTGACATAATACCTGTGACATGCATATTGCACATTATTTCACTTTTGGGTAAGTCAGTCTCAAACCATTTATTCTTGAAACCCTACCATTATTATGTCTGCCTTAAACTGAAGAGTGTATTTGTGATGGTGTCACACCTGAATAGTTCCGGTTAAGGAGGAGATGGATCTGTTTGCCAACCTATCTTCCCTCTGCTGCCATAGATAACTAGCCTTCAAGACAAGTGTGACTGCATATTTTACTCAGAATTCTGTGCTTATTACTACTAAAACACAAAATAATGCCTGCAACTTTTGAACTGCAGAACTACCTTTAACATATAAAAATATAATCTTTATGTCAAAAAAAAAATGACATGGAATTAATTTCCTGTGGAACATGTAAAGTTACTGAAACTGTCCTTACGGCAGTTCTGTGGGTTGTAAGCATCTTAATCTTGTAGGTTTTACTGAGAGTGTCCTAAGATTCTGGGACGACAATTTCAGGCTGATCTCAATTAAGCCTCCAATACCAAAATCACCTGTTTCTATTTAACTGTGATGTATCTGCTACAGCTATAACCCTCTACCACAATAGTCTCAGAATATGGTATCAGCAATACCAGAAAACAGCAGTTATTTAAGAGAAAGCTGAAGACTTGGCTTTTTCATTCCTTTAACATATGGTTAGTGAAGACTTCAGAGTCTATTTTCAGAGTCTGAAGTCTCCTATATGCTACTAAATAGTCTTGACTTAAATAAAGCTGTGGGTACTTCGCATGTTATGCACTGAGTGTTCATCTTCCTCCCACCTTTTTGCCCTCCCCCATGACACTCCTGAAAGATACAGTCAATAATGCCACTGATTGTGTATTCTAGAAAATTCATCCACCTACACAATATTTGTAACAGACTCACAATTTTTCTTTCATTATTAAAAATAAAATAAGCACTTACTTGTGTTGGAAACAAAGTAAGTAATCTCTATGATTTCTGCCTGAACCTTCAGGTTCAACCAGGTACTTTAGACTCTTTCTTGGGAAAGAAAAAGGGCACTTATGATCTTACTACTTTTGACAAGTAACTTTGACATACTACTTACAAAGCCCCGGTAGCTTATTGCAATACATGCAGTTGGATGACCAGATTCAGAAATAGCCTTTAAAAGTTAAAGTTCTTTAAAAATTCTCATGTTTGCTAGTTTGTGGAGAAAGATGAAATACTGATGCTAAAGGCTTTACCAGATTTTAGTGCTGTGTTTTAATTTTTCTTTAGACGGAGTAATATTCTCTTAGTCTTAAATTACTCTCAAATTAGTTTGAAGTAAAAATTCTGACCTTTAACAAGTTGAAATGTATATGCAAGGAAAAAAGAGCATGTACGAGTGCTTCTCTCTAGTAGCAACTTCGGCAATACTTACTAGTGTCTTCAAGAAAGGCAGCACTTTTCAATATTAACGATGTTGGATGCAAATGCCCCACATACACATGATCTCAGCTGACTAATTACACATAATGGATTTAGGAAGTGTTTTTACTATGCTTATTACTTTTTTTTCTTACAAGTGATTAAAGTTGAGTGGTTTTTTGTTTGTTTATTGTTTGTTGGGCTTGGTTTTCAGTTTGTTTGTTTGTTTTACTATACATGACAATGTATTTTAAATCATTTGTGCTAGACTGTAATCTGTACATGATACTGACTAAATTACTTGTTGGTGTGACCCAGCCCACTGCTGGGCTGGGGCAGCGAGATGCCAATCAATCCCAGCCCATCCCCTGGATCGAGTTTCCCGAAGAGGCAGGCTCAGAGGGTGGGTCGAGGGGCGGCTCAGAAGCCTCAGCTGCACCCCCTGGGCGGTGCCCGGGTCCAAGCCACCTCCCCCGGTTCGGGAAAATTCCCGGTTCCTTGGTTGTTCGCTGGTTCTCTGTTATAACTCCCGCCTCTTGGTTTACCCTCGAGTGGTTCTTGTTAAATTGTATCCTTCCCCTGGCTCCTAACTCATTAGTTGTTTTCCCCTTTCACCGAGGTTTTCAAATTCCCTGTAAAACTGAGGGAAAAGCCTCAGTATAGGATCCCATCACATCCCATCATTCCCATCACATCGGATTCCAGCCTTCCCAGCTTGTTTGGGTTGTGAAACTTCTAACAATAAACCTGTTAGAAGCCAGACCCGAACAGCCTCTCTCTTCCTTTGTCTCCAAGCTAACGTGAGCTGATCCCGTCGGCTCCTGCCGTGTTTCTCTGCAGAGAAGCCAGCCAGCCCAGCCAGCAGCTCCTTTCCCAATGCCGAAGTCGCTTCAGTGACGCACAGAAGTAGCACAGCTGGGCTCTCTCTGACCTGGGGCACGCCAGAGCTCGTGCCTCGGGCACCAAATGCTGCGTTAATTACAACAAGTATTTCCTTTTTCGTCTATTGACCCCTGAGATCAGACTCTCAGACAGTGTGAAACTTCTGCTCTGGAAGGTTTTCTCCCCACTTGCTTTTGTTTAGTTTTTAACTTCTAATTGCTATGTTTTTTCAGAGAGCAAAACCCACTTAGTTGGCTTAGGAAGTTATAAGGGGTCAGAAAAATGGCAGACCTCTGGGCCCTCTCCAAATATGTTCATCACCTGTTAGTTATGTTGCTAATGATGGAGCTATTTTTATTTTCCCAGGGTTTTTTTGTTTTGTTTTGTTTTGGTTTGGTTTTTTTTGCCTGTGATTCATTTTGCACATCAGCTGATGACTACTGTCACTTTCCCCCTAAGGTCAGTGTCCTGGTTAAACCACCACAGCCAGGTAGCTGTGTGGATGCTTTGCGCACTTGGTTAGTAAAACTTAAAGTGAGGAAGAATTGCTATTCCAGCTTTCTGTGATACCTTGAACTGCAATGCCTCTATGCCAACCAAGTGTAACATTACTATCAGTAACCATGCAATAACACTTGGGTTTACACCATGTGCATCACCTACATGCAAAGTGGTGGTTGAGAGTTTGACCTAGTGTCTAGGGTAGTCTGCATTCTAGTTGTGTTGTGCCTTGGGGTCCTGGTCCATCTCCTTGGTAATGTTAGGCCAAGACCATTTCCAGTGCTTCATTGCCACCACCCTATCATGTCAGTCACCCACAGATGCTATGCAGAAATAATTTCTTTTCCCAAATCAAGGTCTTTAGCAGAACTGCCATTGGCAGTTCATCCACTCTTAACTTGTTGTAGGACTCATGGTAGAAGTCTCTAAATCTATTTTATGTTAGCACTTCTTCCAACAGAGTAACATGTTATGAAATCGTCTCTTTATCAATTCCTCTGTGGCCATTTCGTTTATCCAGGTGATTCTGGGGGATTTCCAATACTGTGGGATTTCCAGTGACTCCCACTGATTCTTCATGTGGCGCAAATACTTCCAGGATTGTCCACCATCAGTGCTACAGCCTGAGTTCACCAGAGCAAGTACATGGTACAGTTCCATGTACACAGAGAAGTGCAGGTGCTTTAGCTCATTGGTGCCACTGACAGCTTGCCCCGAGACCACTGTCACCTTAGCTTTGAGAAAGTCATTACTCAAAAATAGCACATTGGCAATGCAACATATGACCTGTCTACCTGTTACCATCTGCATAGACATATATCTTAATCTAGCCCTGCATGGTCGTGTTTGGTGCTTCATTACCTGTGTGGTAATTGAGCAGAATTTGGGCGGGACTGAGATGCTGATGGTGCAAGATGTCTTTCCTACAGACTTTTCATACAGTTTCTTGCTATACAATCTAAATCTCAATGTGTCAGGATTCTGCAAACAATGGTATGCATGAGGCTTTTCTGTTCATATTTCCCAATTTGTGTGCTTGTTTCAATTTGCAAACCCAGTGATCTCTTGATATGTTTTTATTTGAATGTTTCACATTAAAAATGCAAAAAATATGGAAGTACAACCAGCTGCTTTCTAAATCTATTTAGTTACTTCTTGAACATGTTTGACTAAAACTTGTGGTAATACAGGCACACACATGCTACATTTGCACATTGGTTTTGTTGTTTTTCTGTGTTCAGAAACTGTTGATAAGAAGGCATAAAGAAAGAAAAATAGGCAATTTTCATCCCAAAGATGCATATTAAAAAAACTGGAATGAAAACCATAAAATCATAAATGTCCTGGTGAAATCAAGGCAAATGACAATGACAGCAGTTCTAAAATTCATCAAAATCTTTGTGGGTTTTAATTATTGGGGATATTATGTATCTACATGGATTATGTTCAGCTTTTGATTAAATTGTTTTAGATGAATAAATGTAACTGTAATTTTAATAAATTTGGTCTTTTGACACTTTTTATTCATGCAACTACATGTTTAACCATTTAAGTAACTTCAACAAAGTAGATCTAGAACAGCTATGTGTCATGTATCAGAATAATAAAGTCATCAAATCACGGTGTTTCTGGTGGTGCTCTGCTGAGACCAACTTAATGCTACTATTGAACATTTTTGTTAGCTGTTCTAGCATGAAAAACTCCTTAGACATACTGCTGACAAAACTTGGAGACTGTTTTATTATTGTCTGTTATCATCACCAGTCTTATTGAATCACTTAGATAGCAGGTGTAAGATATTCAAGAAAATAATATTTTATACATCTCTAAAAAATAATTTCAGTCCTTAGTCATGAACAGGGGAATCCTGAAAAGGATTTACAAGAAAAAAACAGTTCACAGTAACCTCAGTGTAACCTGATCCTTGGCTGTAAACAAAGAAGTGGGGACTTAATCTCTCAGGGTGATGTGGCTGACTGCATTGTTGGAATACTGCATATTCTACTGCTGTTCGTGTTTAACAAATTGGAGAAGGCAGAGAAAAGAATCAAAAATCACTGAGTGCTGAGAAAATGCCTTGGAGGAAGAGACTTAAAAACTTAATCTGTTTAGCATGTCAAAAAGAAGATTGAAGGGTGGCTTGACACAATGCATAAGTATTTCCTTGAGGAACAGAAACATGGCATTAAAGATCTTTCTATTTTAGCAAAGAAAATCTTTAATAAATCATAATAACTAGAAACCAAACACAGTCAAGGTGGAAAGAGGACATACATTTTTAAAAATAAGGATGTTTGTCCACTGACTCAAACTGATGGAAAGAGATAGAATCTAACTGTTGGTTTTTGGTACAAGAACAAAAGTCCTTTTAAAAAATAAACAGTTGGCATCAGCTGGCTGAAATTCAGCAGCAGATATGATACATAAGGCCACAGTCGATGACATAATGCTCCCTTCTGGCTTAAACACAAGTGAAAAATACCTGTATGAATATTAAGTATCAGAACTACAAAGCAGAACCACATTTGCATTCACTAGTGTGTTTCAGGGTAGATGCTAATAATTAGTTTCATTAGTGGATGCTAATAATATGCATCTACTTCTTTGAGTGTTGAACTCTACAATCAGATGTCTGAGTAGAGCATTATGGCAAACAAAGCTATTTAATTCATGTAGTATAATCAATTCAAACAATTGTATACATATTAAGTTGTAGTCTTGATGTGGTGAGAACAAAATCACAGCAGCAATTGCCCAATGCAGTAAAATATAGCTCTGCTTCTGTCCCAACTAGAGCAAGTCATCTGTATCCTTCATCAAGTGAACAAGCAGATAACCAGTAGAGGTTTTAGCACATGTATTCTGGCAATATAGTTGCTCCTACTCCTTATGCACATTCCACCTGCTAGAGCACAAAATACTTTCTTCAGCAGAAGAATCTAGGGTATGTGAAGGGCCAAGTCCTTTGAAAAGGAACTTCATGCAGTTATTTGAGAGCCCAGAAGTACTAAACAGATCACGGGTGACTGTACTGCAGTGTAGACAGGTCTTCTGCATCAGGAGGCTGGCATCAGCAATGCCTGGTTCCCAACCTAACCCGCCATGTTATGTACTCTTCACCACAAGAGCATGCCAAACTAATAGATGGTAATCAGTCAAAACTGTCCAAAACCTTAGTTTAAGGGCTGCATATTAATTTCAGTACTTCTTCTTCCTTAGATAAACCAACTCCGTGCTGTTATTTTGCCTCTAGTTTTCATTTATGTGTTAAAATGTAAGAATTGATCCAACTACTTGTGTGAAGTAGCCATATAAACCCTAAAAAATCAAAATATCAAAATCCTTAGCAAAACCTCTTTTTAAAATTTTTTTGGTTTGGTTTCGTTTGGTTTTGTAGTAGACAATAAAACCTTGACCTTATGCTATCCTATAATACTAGTACATGTAGACTAGGAAAGAATATCTGGAGAGATTTGCCAACTGT
Organism: Corvus cornix cornix; assembly: GCF_000738735.6. Classification (NCBI taxonomy): domain Eukaryota; kingdom Metazoa; phylum Chordata; class Aves; order Passeriformes; family Corvidae; genus Corvus; species Corvus cornix. The sequence goes on from NC_046334.1 coordinate 43,968,980, forward strand.
AAGAAAAGTGAGGTGGGTTTGATCCAATTGTAATTAATGGAAAACAATCTTAAGCTTATTAACATATTTTCTTAAGGAATATAGGTTAATTCTATGAATAGAATGCACTATACTTTGCAGAGAAAAGAATTAGTGTAAAAAACTAGTGATGTCAAAATTCATCGGGTGATATTTTTCTCTGTGGCCAAACCTAAAACCTCAGGTGGCCTTAAGTCCTAATACCTAAAAAAAGATTTTTCATTAATAGATTTGTCTGATTTAAAGTTGGAGCTTCCAGGCACATAAAAATATCTTGCCAGTGGTTATAATAGATTTTAAACCCTGTGAAATTAACAGGAATATGTTTTGGCAACTATTTATTGCTACATCACAGTAATCCTGAATGAAGAATTGAGCTAGTAGTCATCTAGTTAAGAAGTCCTGTACAGAAGAAGGAAATGTAAAAATCTGCAGTATCCGTATCTCCAAAACAAAACTTGAAAGCAAGAACTTAGTATTCCTTACTAGGACTATATTTTACATAATTTCTTAATAGAAATTGAGTTTATTTTAATGACATTTGAAACATTTCATTGGAGTATTTGTTGTGTGCAAGTTTAAAGCACAAGCTGACAATTTTTAGAGGAATTATTTTGAAGTACAATAATAAATGGGTATTCCTACATCTGTATGGTAAGGTCCAGAACATTTCGATATCAGAAGCAAGTGCAAGACTTCATAAGTAGATTTTGATGGGACACTTCAGGACCAGAATTAAAGGGCTCATAATCAATATCTAAATTACAGTTAATGACTAGGCTTAAAGACTTCACAGTTCAGAAATTGATGGAAGGAATTTGCCCTTGGAAATAAGTTGAGACATTGCTTAGTTTGTTTCTAGAGGTAATTACTATTAACTTAGGGTTTTTCTCCGCAATACCTCAAGGGCAAATGAGTAAATCAAGTCTGTTTTGATAATTTGCATACAAGGTACCTTCTTAATTGTATTTAACCATAAAGCCAAAGCACTTGAATGCTGCTCGGGTAATTGATCTCCAAAGTGCATCACCTATGTTCTCTCCTCATCATATTTCAAGTTGACATAGATGGCTTACAAGAAGCATTCTTCTTCTCCCCTTTCACTTTTGAGGCAGTCTCACAATTTTAGAAATGTAGCAAAGGAGAAATCCCTGTGACCCTCCAAGTCCAAAGGCTACAATTAGACAATGTCCTTATTCAAGCTTCACAGGCTCTGGATGAAGAGAAAAAGTTGATTCCCCTTTCTCTCTGCATACATCTGCATAATTTCTGGGCACAGTATGACCCCTTGTGAGATAATATACATCTTTTTTGAGAGAAAGTCATCCTTCCTGGCTTAACAGCATCTTTGAGGGTACTTGCCAGTGGCAAAAGGAGCCCTTCAAGAATGATCACGATCACTGCAATTACCAGCGAGCATTCTGGGCCCTATCAAGACTGATTCTGGATTGTCAAGCCTTCACTGTAAAGTCGTATAATCCCTATTTTTACATTAATAAAGACACTTCTGACTCCGGGCTTTACAACACTGCTTGTGAAACAAAGCACACACGCTGTGATGGTTCAATCATTGGCGTATTACAGACATTAACATGGAAATTACTTGTTTTTTCCTCTAAACCCAATGGATTGATCTCTTTGAATGCACATTACAAAAGGCACATGTCAAATGCAACTGAATAAGACAAAAATAATCTTGAAAGACATCTAAGAGATGCAGCTTTTGCTTTAGATTTAATACTGTCCTCTAACTGCACAAGCTTTAGTACTATATTGAATTTTCCCTGTATGTAGGCACAATAGAAATAATAGTTATCATTTTGACATTATTCTATCTTAATAAAAATGTAATAGTGTGTATGTAATTAAATAAGACTTCATATAGCTCCTTTCTTTTATGGTTACTATGGAATATACTATAATTAGTTCATGATAAAATGAAAAGCTTTTCTCTTTCTTACAAGGATCAGTGATAGGGAAAGCAGTGCTTTTAATGGTTTACTGATCATACAAATACTTCACCACTTTTCTAAAAAAACCCCTACTAAAGAGAAAAGAAAAAAATTGTTTAGCTTACATCTCCAAATATGACAAGGTAATCCTTTTAATATTTATATGAAGTTAATTTCAGCTAGTTAGGTTGTGAGTTTATAGTTCATCTAGCAAAATCATTATTAGTTCCTATCCTGCATGGCCTGAATGTATACTGAAGGCAGACAAATATCGTAACATGAATTAGAGAGCTGATCTGAGCAAGGGACACCTAGAGTACTAAGACCACAGGGTATTAGCTCATGTCTAGATGAAGTGTAGTTTACTAGTCTGTTGCATTAAGCAGAAAGACTAAACCAAACCTGACCACTGCATCCAGAGATGAGCCTCTCAGCTGGAGTGTCTCTATTATCTAGCTCTTCTGCTTTGGAGACAGCACAGACAGACCTGTCTGCTTTCACCTGCTGGCTTACACACCCAGGGCAGGGAAACTTTAAATCTGTATCAGCTTGTAAGTAACTCATGGTCATTATGAGTGCCAAAATGTGGAAGTAGTATCAAGTAGCTAGTGCTGTAAATCACAGCCCTGAATGCTGTATACTAACACCTACGTGCAGACAAGCTTTGGTAAGTCTTTTCATATGACTGCTAGGGTGAAAATGTGTTCAACTGCCACGTCTTTAGACAGGACTTTGCACAGACTAGAGTTGTTAGTGGCAGAACACAAAAGAATGCAAATATCTGCACCTTTGAGATCAGGACACAGATGCTCATTGAGTAACATCTTTGATAACTCAAATGAAACTGAGTGGGGAAAACTCTTTCTTTACAAGGATAGTCTGCTAAGCACCTTCTTCTGTTACATACTGTTGCCCAATAAATCCTTTATATTCTTGAAACAACATACAAGCTTCCCTGGAGGTGACAAAGTAGGCTTTTATCTGCTTCACCTGACTATTATGGCAAGCTTCAAAACTTTTCCAATGACAAGTGATTCCTCCTAGAGTTAAGCCCTATCATTTTTTGCTTTATTTCCATTTTTGTCCTTAGTTTTTGCATTTCTAGATAAGACAATCAGAGGCTTCTTTGCACTCCAGGTTTTGATTTTCTCACTCAGCCCTATGACAGCATGGTGCTATGAAGGAAAAGTTTCTTGCTTCAACATTTGCAGAAATACAAACTGTGACTGTTTCATCTAAACAACCCTACTAAACACAGGTAAATATATAATTTTGAACTGGATATATAATACAACTTGTTTTCTACTTAAAATGGATTACTATATTCTTAAAAATAAAGTAATTATTTTTTAAGATGTCCACAGTGTTGTTCCTATTCAATGTTGCTGTTTTCATGGTTTCTCTAACTGTGGTGTTTTGGGTTAGCCTCCATAGACAACTCAGTACCACACAGCTGTTTGCTCAGCTTCCCCATCCCAGTGAGATGGGAGAGAGAATCAGAAGGGTAAAAGTGAGAAAAGCTTTGGGTTGAGATAGAGAGAGTTTTAAAAGTAAAGCAAAAGCTGTGTGCTGAGAAAAGTAAAATAAGGAATTAATTCACTTCAGCCAGCAGATATTTATTCATTTCAAGGAAAGCAGCACTTTATCACATGTAACAGTCACTTGACAGTACAAATGCCATAACTCCATGTTACGTCTCTCCTTCCTCCAGCTTCCTCCAGCTTTTTTTTTGCTGAACATGGTGCCCTATGGTACAGGATATCCCTTTTGCCATCTGGATTCAGCTTCTTGAGCACTGCCAGCCTGCTGCCTGGCAGAGCAACATGAGAAACAGAAAAGGCCTTGACACCGTCCATCCCCATTCAGCAAGCAATTAAATGTCCCTGTGTTACCAAAACTGTTTTGATCACAAATCCAAAACACAACATTATACCAGCAACTATGGAGAAAATTAACTCTATCTCAGCCAAAACCAGCATAATCTCTACTCCTTATTCCACACCATTTAGGTCATTCACAGGCCCCACTCTAACCAAAAAGTTTTCATTAACCATGAATCCCCTTGCCATCCTTTGATTTCTGTAGATATCAATCACTTAGTCTATGAGCCACTCCTGAAACATGCCCACTGAGCTCTTTTAGCCCATGCCTTGGGGCTCCATCTGTTCTGGTGGTCACTTGGGACAGGAGAGGTGATGTGCTGCATCATGTTCCTGGACATCAAAGCCAGCTCTGTCCAGGTCACTGCAGCACTTTGACTGCTTCTTGTAAGGCTTTTCCTCCTACTATAGTACATAGCATCTGTTAGCCTGCTGGAAGCTAGAGCATAGACATACCTTGAACTGTTTACAAAACCTGTGTCCGTGATCTGGCTGACATTTCTAAGCAAGCTTTAAAGACTGTGCAAATTCCTCATGGGTAATGAGAAAATGCCAAACTTAGATTCTTCCATTTCTACAAAACTGGAAACAGCGCTGTAGAGAGCATTCTAAGCAGATGATTGTTCACATGAAGAATTTTTGACTAGTCTTAAATGCTCCCAACAACCCAGGTAAAAAGTAAACATCTGCTGTGATTGCAAGTGAAATGAGTATTATGAAAAAAATATACTTTCATTTTATGAAGGAAAATGGAAAACTATATAATGTCCTCATCACTAGTAGTGAGCATTTCTAATAAAGCTTGGCAAGTCCATGTGGATCCCCAATACCAGGCACTACAGAAATTAAGAAAGAAATGCATGGGGAAAAAAAAGGTACCAAATATTGCGTTACTATGTTTTCTTGAAAACAAGAGGTCTTATTTATCTTTATTTGGTAATACTATATGGAGTGCCAGTGAGGTTGCTAAATTGTATGCCAACACTCAAGGTTTGGTGGAAGAGAATGGGTTTGAAACTGCTAGCTATCTTTGTTAATTATTTAATTACAGAAAATGTCTGATCAGGTGTTTCTCTCCCTCTTCCCTAGTCCTTTATCCTTCTTACAAAAAGAAAAAAAATTTGGCTTGTAGAAAGTGAATGTTCCTCACTCTCACTGTGAGCGCATCTACATTTTTTAAGTTTAATGCTTATAAATCATTTGCAACATCTTTTTTAAAGGACAATTAATTTCTTTTTTTATGATCTGCATCAATATTATTTTCACCCCTTAAATGTGCACCTTGTTATAACCAGCAGTAAAATTTCTGATTCACCAAATAACTATGATATTAAACCAGAAATTTTGTTAACAGTTTAACAATTTCTTCAAATGTATTTTACAATGGATTAATCAATCAATTAAACAGTAACTGAATTCTTCCTAAAAATATCTTTGCCTTTACCAATTCTGAACAAGATGAACTTATAGTGCTAAAATTTAAGCCCCAAACCATGTTTCAAATATGTTTCTTTTCTGTTAATTAATTTAATTATTTTCCCCCCACAAAAATATTTGACAGAATAATAGTCATTTCATGTTCAGCTAACCCTCGCATTATAGTTTACAGGGGAAAATGACACTATTTACATGTCGGTTCTATAGTCCACATCTGTCTTTTTTGATATACATGCCAGCTGATTGCCAAGGAAAAACTTCCTTATTTCTTTCTTATTTTTGTCTGGGACCCTTCTGAGCAGGGGTTATGTACACAGGTGTTGTTTAGCATGCATGCAGTCAGCCTCATACCTTCTGTAAGAGTCAGACCAGGTAGGCATTAACTGGAAATGTACAGAGAATTTATATCCCACGCTCCCACCCTGAGAAAGTCAAATCGTTTGTGCAATAATCACGCAGCTGGTGCGACATTTGCCTTCCTGTAGATGCACTGTATGGCTAAGCTGGTTCTATTCCATGGACATGATCAGGTGTCTGCAAATCCAATAGCAGAAAATCCCGTGTATCAGTGATTCACATTCCCTCCTTGTCTCATACTAAAATTGAAAGTTCAGGTGTCAAGTTTGAACAACAAAATCAAAGAAATCTGATTTCCAGATTCCAGATAAAGTTCATTTCCCTAATGACTGACTCTCACCTTTAGTAATACAGCTTCAGCCTAAAAAGGTCATAAAACAAAATTAAATTGCTAGAAAAATGTAAAGTGTTCTTAGTAAAAAAAAAAGATCACCCTTAATGTCACCTATTTTATGTGGGCAGGGCTATAAACTTTAACAAATTTGGAGCCACCATTTAATGAAGGACTCTTTCTCTATGCAGTTATAAACCCAAGATAACTTCTGAGCATGATCTACAGCTTCTAGCTTCTGTAGGTTATATTTAAGTGCTTACAACTTTGAGTAAAAAACAGAATTCAGCAACAATTCAGGATAAGCAGCACTAGAATTGAGGCAGAACTAGTATATCCTGGATATAAATAATGGGCTGAAAACTGCCTGAGATTTCAGAGGAAAAAGCCAACACCTGAACAAAGAGCAGATCTAGAGGAACTAAGCTGCTGGTAAAGTTGTTTTATTTGTTCTCCTTAGAACAGAAGGCTTCAGCTGTTCAACTTTTGTAAGATGGAAAGCTTTTATAATAGTAGGTCTTTGCTGCTTCATCTGCAAAGCCTTAAGAACAGCTCTAAGAGTGTGGAGTAAACCACAAAGATCATGAATGTCTGAACAGATAAATACAAGCAAATTAGACCTTGTTGTCAGACAAATATCTACTGCCTCACATAATACAATCTGGGTTCTTGACTGCTCTACATAACACTAGGAAATGACTACACACGACCAACTTCCTTGACTAATTTAAAATGAAAATTGCACACTATATTTGAAAGGCTTTAAGAAACAAAAATCTGATCTGCACTTGATGTGCACTAGGAAGCTGCTGAGTCATATGAGGCAAAGCTATCAGTTTACATCTTCTTAAGTTAAAGCAATATTAACAGCTAACTAAAGTGCAAGCTGCAAGAGCTGCACCTGTATCAGCAGAAGGTTAGAAATAAGAGCTGCCGAGCCTTTCCCTGAACAGGGGCATATCAACATACCTGTTAGATCATTGTATATAAGCAATGAAACTTTTTTCCTGACTCTCTGGAAAAATCCAGTCTTGTAAATAGCTTCCCTAACAGACAGAAGCCTCAATTTGAAGATGAAGGGTTTGTGGAAACAGTACGGCTTAAGAAGTTCCTGCCTTGGCAAGCTGCCACAGCTCACTGTCCTCTGTTCAGCTATTTGCTGGATTCCCCTGTGGACTGAGGGCAGCTTAAAATAAAAGAATACAGAGACAAAAGAAAAGGAGGGAGGGAGGAAGAGGCACTAGTGTTTAAAGAGAATATTTTGGTCCAGGTTGACCCTGGCCATGCAGTCATTTGGTTTGACACAGTTGACAGCCTAGCAAGTTGCAGGAGCAATATCAAGACCAGGCACTGTGAGGGTTTGGAGGGTGACAGGAGCTTTTGAAACCAGCATTGCCACTAGAGCCATTCATCCAAAAGTAAAAGAATTATTTTCATATCGCAAGATGTGAATGACAAAAAGAAAATCCAGTGTTATGGCTCAAGAGAAAAACTTCCTACCACTTAAAGATACATGTATAAGGAAATGAAAGAAGGATAAATAAAATTTCATTAACAGCATCTGATTTTAAAGTTAACTAAAATTAAAATAACCTCATCTTGTCATTCAAAATCGGCCATGCTCCAGTTACAAGACAGACAATTAAAAGTTAATAAAGAACATGCTTTATTTACCTGAAAGTGTAATTAGCCCATTGTAAAATCTACATTTTTTAAAAATATATATGAGGACTTTACGGGCAACTTCAGAATTCACCATAAGATCTTCTACAGTTACTTTAGAGAAAATTAAAATAATCCATTGATATTTTCATACTTCAGGACGTGCAACGACTGACTGAGGGGAATTGAAAAAAAGCTTCCAAAAATAGGTTACCACAATGTTCTTGCATTTTACTCAAAATTATACTGATTGTTGTCAGGCAGAATATACTAGATTAGGATGATCAGTGTTCTCATCTATAACACTACTGTAAACCAACCCACAAATGTCAGAGTGATTTTTTATATGGCTTCCTATTTTGCTCATAACGTATATGGATCTCCTTACCTCTAAGGCACATCTAAAAGACTATTTAAAAAGCATGAAAATCTGTGCAAGTCAGAGTGTTGCCCATCTAGGACCATAATTAAGTCAAGGAAAACAGGTACTGTAATGGTTGGGAGCAAAAGTTTGCATAATGGCATTTCCTATAGGTTTTCCTAAGAACACTGCCACCAATGTTATAGGATACTTGTCTCGAAGGAAACTTAGCAACCCTGAGTTACTTCTTTACAGAAGTGTGTTTAAAACCTGACATAATCTAAAAAAAGCCAGGTGATAAATAGCTGCCACTGGTAAGTAGTAAGTTTTTTGGGAAGTGATAAAACTAAGTCAAGGACATAAAGAAATAAATGTGTGAATAAAAATCCAAATTTGGAGGAGAATATGTTGAACATTTTAGGGAACATACAAAGTAAAATATTCCAAACAATCAACAAGTAATGATTTCTCAGTGCAAGATATATTGAATGTACTGCCAGACAATATCACTTGGTTAAAGATTCAAGAAAAATATGTGCTATCTTTAATGAATTGCAGTGTAGGCACGGATCTCATCTCACTAATGAAGGGTCTTATGCAAGTCAAAAGAAAACTTACTGGCTTAGGGATTGTCTAACAAATGTTTCATCTCATAGTTTGCAGTGCTACATAGTTACATGTAGGGATATAAAAACCCATGTGTGTGCATAGATATTTCTCAGCAAATTAATTGCATTCTTCATCTCTGCTGCTGAAATTTCCTAACAAGTCTAACAAAGGTAGGTAAAAAAACCCCGAACGTTTTCTATGCAGATAGCTTAGAGGCAGAAAAGCTTTACTTTTATACAGCACCTCAGAGTTGAAACTTAAATAACTAAAATACTTTGACAGAGATTTTATTGGACTTCTTTAGCTCTTTTTTCTCCCCTACGTGCACTGAACTAGAATTTCAGGACTGCTGAGTGATGTCATTTTACTTAATAAAACTAGCTGGCGGATCTTTGAAATTTTATGGCTTCTGCAGCATAAAAAAATCAAAACCATGCAATATTCCCAGTCCTTGGCAGGAGCTCCCAGAGGAAGGAATTAGTTTTCTCTTAACCACAAGAGTGCTTAGGTTGTGGGCAGAAAGACACAGGGAGCATCAAACTAAAGTTTGTTTCTGAAAATGCTGAGACTCGTTTGATGTTTCATACTTTGAAGAGAAGCTTAGCTTTGCTGGAGACGGAAGCTGCAATGAAGGATGACAACTTGTTCAGAGGTGCTTTGAACAGAACTTTAGCACTAATTACAGCAAAGGCCATGCAGAGACTAAGGCAGCAACATTTTTGCTAAAGATGCACAGCAGGAACTAAGGATGTTTTGAAACAAAACTTATCACCAGAGCAAAGAATTTAGTCTTCATATTATGTAGTTTTTGTTCTTCTTTTTGTTAGGATTTTTGCTTTGTTTTTACTGTACTGATGGCTCAGATGGCTTTAAAAGTTTCTGCAATAATTTCAAGTAATATATCCTGAAAATTATGGGAAAAGACAAATGAATAAACTCTGTAACTTGGATTTTACTACATTTAAGCTACACATCCAATTCAGGTTAATTTTTCCATTTCCAGTTTCTGTTGATTTTTGCTTTGAGTGTTTGAATAATCAGTGTAATTTTTGCAAGAAAAATTACATCTAAGATAAAATACTGAAGTCTGTGGAAATTATGGGGACAAAGGAGACTTCCATTGCATAATTCATTTTGACATTTAAAACTCTGAAATATCATGGAGTAGGGAAGAATTGCATAATAAAAAAAGATTGGAAAAATTAGAAGTAGTTACTGCAGTAATTAGGAATTAGAAGGGGCCTCTGCAATCTAGTCCTGAGACATTGCAGCTCAGTATAGCTTTTCTTAGACTGACTTGTACCAACTTTTGTGGCTCTTTATACTCCAGTTGGAAGACTCATTCATTCAGACTACCACTCCTGCAGTACTTAAACCTCCTAATTTTAGAAGAATTTTGATCTGATCTGTTCAAAACCCTTGTTCTCCACTAGCATAATCATTTAGTTCAAACAGTTCTCCCTCCCAGAACATGCTGACCTACTAAAAATCCTTACTACCAAATCAGACATGTCATTTGTTCATTACTGTTGTGGGTTTTTTTAATTGAATTTCCTAGTAAGAGTGAGCTGGTCCTCAAAATCTTGGAGAATTATTTTGACTTGAATTGGCAATGGAAATGTCTCTATCCACATTTCTAATAGTCTGGTACTCTAGTTTATTCACGATTTTCCCCTGTTAGGATAAAATGAGATGAAGGGTTCATTTTGTCTTCTGGACTGTACCAGTATCATCTGAATGGCTAATGACCACTTTTCCTTATTCTGCTTTTATTTATGTAGCTTGTTTTTTGTATGGGGACTGTTTAATGTTTACTCTTGATTTTAATATTGTACGATGAGTCCTACTTTAGGCTATATTTATTTTATCTCTACAGTTCTTGATCTGTAACGTGCAACATTCCTTAAAAAATGAAGCTTTTCATGCCCCTTTTTTCTAAGTTCGTTCTTTAATCCTATCATTCCCACGATAATGATCTGGAATCTATTTAAATTTCTGATAGCATTTTTACCTTGCTAAGAAATCAGATTTCTTTGATTTCAAGAAATTCTGAACCTCTTCTAAATTCAAGCTCTTAAGCTTTTAGTTCCTATACTTTTACTAACCAGTTGTCTTCACTGATCAAATGTGAGCATCTGAAATTCAAAAATTTATCACAGAACTCTATCATCCTCCTATTTTACAGAAATAAAGTTTTGATTGTTGATACCACTTTCCTCCCATCCCTCTTTTCCCCCCATGATCACCATTTTGATCACATTTTAAGATCTTACTGAAATGACTTCTGGCATTATTTTTCATTATTGATTAGCTGATGAAAAACCTTGTCAGCTATGAGTTTCCAGAATATAGAGACCTGTAACTGCATTGTAAGGTCTATCATTAGGAGATTACGGTCCTCAGTACTGATCTAATCTTCTGTATGTATTCTCCTGCTTTATTTCTGTGTATTTTTTTCCTGTCCAAATCCAGTCCAGGGACTCTATTGCAGTACTACCCAAATACAATCTACTTTATAAACCTTTCCTAAAATGAATGTTTTCTTGAAGTAGGTTTTAGTTTATTCTTGGCTATCCTTTTTTCTTTGCATCTGATACAGGACTATTTGCAGTGGTATTCATCATCTTTACTTTTATATCTGACTTTCCAGAATGATATGTGCCAGGCAGTAGCTATGCTATGTCATTATTGCCACATTAATAACTGCTTTCAATAATTCTGGTGGCACTATTTTATGTCTGAAATCTGGAACAGAGCAGAAGCCATTCAACTACTGATTGTTGTTTTGGTGTCCCATCCAAGTTTCATTATTTACATTACTTACCTGCAGTTCTCACCTGTAACTATACGTCTTTCTGATGTCTAATCCTGTTTTATCTGCTGCCATACCTTCATTTATCAGCTCTTCTCTGCATGTTTTATGGTCATGCATAAAGTTACATACGTACCTCTGAAAATTCTTAAATTTTTAAGCTTTTTTTGCCAGTATAGACCAAGGTCAGCCCAAATAACGTTATTTCTTTAGGCTGTGAGGTAAGAAATCCCTTCTCTAGTCACACTTCCAAGTTTTTAAGCTTTCTTCAAACTCCCTTGAAGATTTATTAGTGTTTGAGACATTTGTTCATCTTCCTTGTTGCATATCCCTTTGCTCCCACAGGTCAGAAAAATTTCACTGAAGATAAAAAAGTTAAAAGTTAACAGATTCCACTGCTTTAACTATCTTCCCTGCCTTACCCAATGGATGTTTTCCATCTGCTCAGGCAAGTCCTAATAAGTGTTATTTTCTGAAATCTGCTGGACGGTATCTTGCAACAAAAATTCTGGTGCCATATCTTATATCTATTTTTGGCATTCAAGCTGGTGATAAACAGACCTGTCTTCTGGTAGGAATCTAGAAACCTCTCTCTCTTCACTGTTGTCTCCAGCTCTCAGCTGAGAGAATGCAAAGCCTTTCTTATTGGCAGAAACACAGCAAAAAAAATCCCTGGTGGAACAAGGTGTGCTCTTCTCTTACTAGGCACAAGTCTCTTTCATATCTCCACTTTCAACTTTCAAATTCATATCACAAGAGACTAAAGCTCATTAAAGCCAATGAGAAACTTTGTCATATTTTCAGTAAGGGATCAAGTCCATGCTATCTGAAGTGCTTAGCCTTCTCCTGCAAATACACTTCATTTTAGAAATATATTTCATTTTACAGATTAAAGAATCTTCCAGATTCTTTTAATGTTTTCTTTATGAGAGAGAATCTGACTATATAATTTACATCTCCATTTTCTTTTTCATTCAGCATACCTCCTACGTGCCCTTTGGCTCACCTCTTGTCTAAAGTAACTTGTCCTATGAAATAAATTTTAAAGGAAAATTTAAAAGATCGTTCATTTCTTTTCAGCTATCACAGAATAACAGGATGAAAGAAAAGCTGATGAAAGCATCTAACAGACACTTTTAACAGCTGTTATGACTGGCAGAGACATACATATTGTTCACTACATCCTTAATCTTTCTTTTTATTCCTCCAGATTTGTCTAGCTTGATTACCAATTTGCAGTAACTAATGTCATCCTGAAACAGACAGTTCCTGAACAGACCAAACACTTCAATCATACATAGGAGTGACACGGATTTCTCATCTGGCTTTTATAAGTTTACTGACTGCAACTACCTAATTTTCCATTTTGGCTTGCTGCTACGAAATCAACAGCAGCAAAAAAACCCCCAAAAAACCTAAAAACCAACAACAAAATTAAATTTTAATTTCACAATCGAAGACTTGCAAGATATCAAGAAATATATTTATAAAACCCACTAAGACCAGTGGTTAAGCAGTAATTCATCAACACAGTATATCAAAGAGCCTCAGTATTTACACTACATTAGAGTATCAGTGAGCACTGTAACTCAAGTCAACATAGGATACAGAGCTCACTAACATTCAACAGACATAAATTTCTCTCTTGTCTTTTATACAAACTCAGTTATCTAAAAGAGATTACATTAAGGAAGTATCCTACCACCAAAAATTCAAATAAAATGTTCTTTCTATGAAGTCACAGAACTATTACTGATGACAATGTCAGATACATTCTGTGATAGGATAAGAGGCTTATTTAGTGAAACTAGACAGATTCATAGGATCTAAGAACTGGCCCCTGAGATTGCAAACTTATGCCACGTAAGATCTGATTCTGTCCTGATCACCGTCCTTTGTGTCATGTCTTTTGGCCAGGTTTTTTTAGTCTGAGGAGACATTTAACATATTTTTCTGCCATCCTTGCTCCAAATTGGAAGGTATTGAAACTTGATATAAGTCAAAATGTTCAGCTGTTCTCGTTATTAAGTAAATGACTTGTCACTTCACCAATTAAAGCAAAGACAGATTTTAAAAAACCCCAAACAAACAAACCAAAAAAAAAAAAAAACCACCAAAACCAAACAACAACAAAACACTCCAAATTTACCTTAAGCAATGTCTCTAAATTTTAGCAGGGGATCAAGAAAGATAAAAGGTCTTTTCTCAATGAAACAGTTGCAAGTGATGCTTATTAACCCCAGCACCTGTTTTAGAGAGCTTAAACTTCAGCAGAGAGCCTGAGGCAAGTTGATGCCCTGGGATGGGATATAGCTACCCAGGGAGCAACTGAGTCAATAAGAAATACCAGGCACAAAACCTGTTCTTCGATTTCCCTCAGGCAACACTCTATCCATCACCTCAAACACCTAAAAAAGATTCCTTACCCTTCCTCCTACTCCCCTCCACTGATTTCACCACAGTGGTGCTTTTCACCTCTGTTTCCACAATGCCTGTGTCTCACTGGGGAGGCTTCTACTTCCTCTCCTAACAATCCCTGGGAGGAAAAGGATTAAGTCTCAGCTTTCATCCACTTCAGGGACCAGAGCCACTTTCCAAGGAGTGCTTTAGATGCCAGATGAAAGTCTCCTTCAGGATGCAGAAAGAAAAAAAGTGTTAGCTTATTACAAGTCCTCATCACCTTTCCGGAGTTCTTTTTCAATTGGGGAAAATGTGCTGGTTTCACACCCCTTAGGAGATGTCAGTGGCTCTGATCTTCTGTCTCCAGCCTTAAGTGAGTGAGTCACTAGGCATTTCTGCTAGATGAGCATGACATTTGTACTGACTGGCTTTTGTCTCTTGATCTTGGTGTCTAATGGCTCCAACTTGTTCTTTGTTTTGTTGCCAGGATCTTTTACTGGCTCCAATCTATTGTTTGGCTTCATCTGTCCCTCACTTTCTTCTGGGAATCTCCTCTGTTCTTTGTTTTAGGCAGTCTTTCTTTTCAGATCTAGGTATCTTAGAAGCTGAGTGTAGATGTATGGTAATATTCATGACCTTCTCAAAAAGATGCTGTTAACACATGCCAATTTTATTCTTCTACCCTTCCTTCACTGTCTCCACACCCAGACTTTCCCATCCAGATCTCAACCTTTTGACCTTTCTCTGTCTTCATGTGTAGAGGGAACAGATATTTAAAATTTGTTATTATGTTAGTTAAAACGTTAATTATTTAAAAGCAGCACATTCTAAAATTGTGCTGAATTAAAAAAAAGAAAAGTTCTAGTTTATTTAATAAAATTTTGGAACATACCTATGTATCAAAGTCTTATTCTAAACACTTAGTTTAGGAAACTTGATTCTCAGCATATTTCTGTGAATAGAACTCCATTTCATCCCCCAAGGGCTGAAGGATGAATCTGATATCTTTTAGGTTTTTAGTGAAACTCAGATATTATTTTAGAATTTTTCTAGCTTTCTTTCTGTGTATGTTGATTCAGCAGAGTCCAATTTACAATGTGGAACTTTAACAAGATCTGCTGCAAGTATAAACCAGAAAATACTAAATGGCTTAGGCAAACTTTCCTCTGCCTTCCCATTCTTTCTCTATGTATCCTTCACCTTTTTTTTTGACTCCTTCTTTTGAGCTCAGAATCTATTCTAAACTCTCCCTAACTGCTAACTTACAGTATCACAGCTCTTCTAATTTACAATGAGAGAAGTTCCAAGGCTGCCAAATTCATTGCAACATGAGCACCAGACAGGACACTTTTTTTGTGTGTCTCTGAACTTACTCCACATCTAATCAGTACCACCAACTACTATCAAGAAAGAATAGTACCAATAGCAACAAACAAGGGAAAAAGACAGTGAGAGCTACCTTCACACACTTTCCTCACTTCTTCAAGTTAAGAAGATTGAGCTGTTTTACCAAATTCCACTCTTTGACTAAACAAGTGTCTATGTTAACAATATATTACATTTTTAGCAAATAGGCTTTAAAGATTATTATTTGGTATATATTGATAAGTTTTCTTTGTGTATGCTATATGAACCCCAAAATTTATTATAATATTAATAACTATAAGAATAATACAACTCTGCAGAAATAATATAAGCTGGAGGCATGATTATCACTTCAAGAAAGTTTCAAAAGTGGTCTTGAGTGATTTAATATTCGATTCACTGGCTCTTAAATGTCCATAATAACATATAGCCTTCCATTATAAGGGGTTTATCCAGGAGCAATTTTCACTTTAAACCTCATGTTTTTGAAGCTGAGGAATTTCAAAACACTTAAAGGCTTTGATTCCACGTCCAACCATTCAATTCAGCTATTTACAAATGATTGCCTATTACATTAAAACTGCAATTAAAGACAGCTTGGAAAATACCATCTACTAGTATTGCAATTCAGTTTTAGATTTGTTCTTTCCTTCTGTGAGGAAATGTTTAAAGAAATTGGTTTGATACATTTCCTGAACAGGAGTAACTGTTTTAGTACAATAAATACCTAATATTCTTATGGACCTGATCCTGAAAACACTTAATAAAATACTACTTTGCAGGTTTAACTAATGTGAATCTTTTCCTTAAGGAGTGCATGGGATAGGATCCTATGGTAAATTTCAAGAAAAGGCATGGCTACACCTTAACACTTTCAGCATGTTAGGCATCTTCAACATACACTGTTCTTGGGCAAATCAGGCATTACTCAAATTCAACAGGAGATGATAAATAAAGAAAGAACACATTTATTTGATTAGTGTTTCTATCAGACTTTTTGCCATTGATTCTGGACAGACAGTTGTATGAATGGATATAACTGTTATGTTTCTGTTTCAGTAAGTAAAATGCTTCCAGGAAGCATCAGGCATATTGAGATTGTTTTGCACAGATGGTCTGTTCATGCACTGTAATTGGAAACCTTTGGGATATGTCAGACTTATTGTGCATACAATCATAAGAAAATAAACCTAGAAGGAACCTGGGGAGATCATCTAGCCTAGCTTTGTAAAGCAGGACCTATATTCCTGGCAGGTGCCTGTTTAACTCGTCATCAAGTATTGCCAGTAATGAAGATTCCAGTCTCCCTAAGACACGCTTTTCAATGCTTTGCAATACTGACACATAAGAAAACATAACCAATATCTGACTGAAAACCTTCTGCTGCCGTTTAAGGCCATTCCTTTTTATCCTGTTTACCACAGACATGGAGAACAGTTCATTCTCTCTCCTCTGTGGTAGCCTTTATATGCCAAAAATGGTTTAACTGCTTCTCAGTTTTGTCACTACATCTCACCACAGTTTATCCGTAGTGCAGTCAGGTCAGGACTTCAGACTGTAATCTCACTGTACATGTGCAGCACATCTGTGTTTTTTTCCACTCTTTTGACCCTTGCTGTGTCTGCTTAACTCGGTCAACTACTCTTCTGCAATGTCTCAGGCAGTGTCAGTGCTCTCGAGAACATCCCCTGTGTAGTGTACGTGCCCTCAGACTGAGGCACACGTGGTGAACATGTGCAGGGTTTCGTGGATTGACAGAAGCTGGCTGAGGACGCTGAGCTAAAGTACATCTGGAAATCCCAAGCACACACTTCAAGCTCATCCAAAGCAATCCTGCTTGGGAGCAGCAAAACTGCACGGAAGGGCCCAGATGTGTGGCAGTTCTGTCAATGGGCTAGCAGGCTCATACTGGCCTTTTTTTTAAGTTCTAGTTATAGTTTAACATGCAGACACACATCTACAAAACACAACAAACTTTATGGTGGTAATCAGCTGGCCTATTTGTGGTGCTCCACTCTCAGTACCAAGCCAAAGTTAACAAGGGAAAATATCTCCATGTACATTATGCTGTAGGGAGATGACAGCTTGAAAATATAGTCTTAGAAAGTAATTTGCAGCTTTGCCAGTAACATTTAATTAATGCACTCACTAAGGACCTATTTTCAGCCCCTGGAAATTCTAGGATTTTCAGCTATATGGGTTTTATCCCTTTGATCTCAAGCGTGAAACTTCTCCTTTCCTCTGTGCTTCCTGTCCAGTAAGCTGAAAAACTCTTTTGCACTTGTAAGATATAGGAATGAAACTTACTCTGTCCATGTGCCAACAAACACTGTGCTAGTTATCAGTAATATGGATTCTTGCAACTCCACTGCCATTTCCTAGTATCTCAAGCTGAAGGAGAATAAGTAGGGACTTCTAGCTCAGGAAAGAGGCATAGGTAATTACCTGAAGTAATTTCAGTTTGAAATCATCGTGTTACAGAGGGCATTCACAACTAAATGAAGGGCAATGGTTTCAAATGTTTTTAAAAAATATGGAGGAAGTTTCTTTTCAGTCTTGTTAGGTTTTTTTTTCTTCAGAATAATCATGTTTATGCGTGAAACTTTTGAGACAAAATGATTTTTCATTTCAGCAGTGAAAGTATATTTGGAATCACAGAATCTGGAGCATATGGAAATGAAGCTTCCCAAGTAGACAGCTGAAAATGGCACATTCAGAGAGCAACAGAGATCTATAAGACATGGTTAGCTGCCAGACTCTTGGGAATGTTTCAAGATAATCACTGGAGACCCAAAAGTACGTGCCAGCATTTGCTGAAAGTATGGGATATAAAAAAACCAAAATATTATGAAACAGCATCCTAAACAACTTATTTCATTGAAGTAAAATTTCCCCACCTAGGATTCATTGTTCTATATTAAGGATATCCTTTTTCCAAAAAGTTCTAGTTTTATGAGACAGAAATAAAATAGCAGAAATGTGATGTGTTCTCTGCAGTCAATAGGCTATATCACCCCTAAACATGTGTCTAGCACTAAAATTGTGCAACAAGATATAAAACAGTTTCTCAAGGTTCCTGGCTAAGTACCACACAAATCAGTGAAGAAAGATCTATATATAGAAATCCATTTGATGCTTAGTAAAAGTATGCTGGCAGGAAAAAACACTTTGAGATGGCGAGTGAGACTTTGGAGTTTCTTGGTTGAAACTCATCATCTTCCTTTTTATCCACTCTCTTACTGGTCTTCTCAAATATTCCCTCCTCCAGTCCTTCCCTATATCACTGTTAAAGCCTTCAGTTTTACAAGGTTGTTAATAACCATTTTACACAAATCTCCATCTTGTGACTCACTTTGGTATAGCATTTAGTATTTACCTAATTCTTTTTCAGTCCTCCCAAATTAAAAACGGTAAAACTTATCAAACTCATCTAATATTCAGTGATGTGATGTGAGATAATCGTTCTGTCTTCACCTGTGTTCAGGTGATTTCAGGTCATACTTTGTTCCTCACTTGTGGGAGACAAAGGAGTAGAAACTCCTGCAATTAAAGGAGGCTTTGATTTACAACCCTGGAAGAGACTAGGTCTGGCTTAATTGACAGAGATTTATAGATCTTAAGCAAAAGGATTACAAGCCTGTGTTCCTATAGTTATAAGTAAAAATGTACACTGGGTGCTCTGGTGGAGGGTTTTAAAATATAATAGTGTGATTTTATATAGTTTAAGTTAAGAATGTAGATGGTATAATAGAGACATCTGTGTGTACGTGACATGAGAAGTTATTGGTCAAGACATAGCTGCATTGCAGTGAGAAGTGCCACAGGTGATAGGTCATAAAGTCAAAACAAAGTGTTGTTTTAAGGATGGGATTATCTTTCTATTGGATTAGAGAGTTATAAATTATGATGTAACCCTAAATCTTGTGACTAGTCACCATTATTGGGAGGTGTTGTAAAATCTCACGCCTTGACTGATGCATTTTGTTATTTTAAACAATAAATTCGTGTAATCGCGTAGTCCCATCCCTGAAAGTTATTTTCTCTGACGAGTGAACGCGCGGGAAATTTGACACTCACTGAACAAAATCTTAATTTATTTTGATCTCTCCCATAGCAATAAAGATAGTGAGTGTCATCTCCAGGTTTTATTTGGTTCTGGGGTAAAGCTGGGTTCACCAGAGTATTTGGCAGAGTTGGAGGATATGGTTGCCAGCAGCTGTTTGTGTCACAGCTTGGCCAAGGTCTGAGATCAGAGGGAATTTGAAGAGTCCTGTAACTATGAGTTTAGTGTCTACAGTAGAGTACAGGCTACCCCACCTTTTGCAGGGGATGTGACCGTCATTTTCTCACAATGACAGCAGTATCTTCTAACCCAGCTGGAGAAGGTTCTAGCTGTATAGGTCCACTTAGGTGCCTGAAAAAAGCAGTATCTTGGCACAGTTCTTTCTCAAAAAAAAAAAAAAAAAGGAAACACTCTGAAAATAGGAGAGCAGAAATTCAAAGGCTGGGATACCCCGCTTCACACCACTTAAAGCACAAACTGTGGTTTTGGAGTCCTTCAGAATTGTGGTGGGTGCTAATTCCATCTTTTATCTGACATTTTCCAAAACAGGCAGCAACAATAGCTCCTTCAGTCTATGGAGTGGCTCCAGCTGAGAGGAGGAAGTGGGGAAAGAAAGCCAGATTCTGGGAACAGCAGGGAAATGAGCCTCTATAAAGCAGTCTGGTGAGGGAATTGGTGCTTGGCACTGCAAGACACTCTGATCATTGTTTCTGCACAGCAAAGGACTTTCAGGAAGTGAATTGATGTTCATGCATTTTGTAGCACAATAGTCCTATATGGTTCTTCCTACAAATAGATGGAAGTCCTTGAAGGAAAGAACTGTAGGGCACTTTTTCTCCCTCCTTTGCTGATTTACATTACAAAAAAGCCCCCAAAATTTTAATTCCTTTTAGCTATTAGACACTACTACCTCTCACCTGATTCTTAGCACAACACAATTAATATATCCCTATGTACCCCCCCTTTGCTATTCACAAAGAGTTAGAACACAGACTTTCCCTTCAAGGACTGAGTTCTTAAACATCTTCTTTAAATCCAAAGCTAACTACTTCTGGTGAGAACAGAATGGTGAACATGGACTCAAATTCTATCCTTTGTAAAGTCATTCACATCAGTGGGATTTGCATAAATGTATATCTAGCATATCTATGTCATCACCCTGAGTTAGAGACTAACAGGATACAATGGTGATCAATTACTAAACTTTCAGAACAACTCATGGAAATTTGGATGTTCAAATTGTATTGCTGGGATAGATTTTCAGCGCATAATTTGGAATTCTTATTCTTCATTATAATCATTTAATCATGACTGTGGACTGACTACTGCCACCAGTCCTGTAAAGACTAAATTCTGTACTACACCAAAATATCTCTTCTGAAGACCTGTACAAAAATTCCTTTGGGGTCCCCATCAATAACACTTGAGCTTAATTAATTGGTGGTGGTGAAGTGTTAGAAGTCCTACATATCTATAGGAAAGAAACTGGAATAAGTATTTAACGTAAAATAAAATCTTGAACTTATTTGGAGTTCACATCACTTCATATTTGGAGCTGAAAAACAAATATGAAAAAAAAATACATCTATAAATAGAAAAGCCAATTCAGACCAGGCTGTGCAAACAGAAATATTAACAATTTTCCTTGAGGTCTCCAAAACTGAGAAATTAATCATCAGAAATTCATTCAGTTTGTCAGATTAAAGTATAGAATAAACAATCAAAACGCTTTTTAAAATGTGTTATTTGACAGATTCGATAAAGCCTGTTTCAGAACATGAGATTTTTGAGTTAATTTGAATATTCATATCATAGGGAAAAAAGTCTACTATTCTTTAATACCCAGCGACTTCAGACTTGTACAATGTCTTAATTTCCTCTCTTATTAAACGCACGCTGCAAAGAGAAAGATGTCCAAGTCTTGAAATCAGTGTGTAAGAGGGCTCTAAACCTTGCACCTCCCACTTCAGCAAGGATTATTAGGGGGAAAAATGTAGGGAGTGGGACAGGAATTATTTGTATAATTAACACAATAAATAGATTGATTAATATTCACCTCCTGTTCCTCTTATTTCCAATAAGAAATTGAAAAACTTTGTGCTGCAAAACAATGAGAGTTGGATAAAAAATATTACAGTGCTTTACATGTCATCTGCTCTACCTTCCCTCACATCATAAGACCAGTTTGATAAGTCCTGTTTTGATAGACTATTAAAACTGTTAGAAGCTTCTGTGAAATGTGCAGGACAGTCTCAGGACAATATATACTCTTAAAAATCAAATTTTTCCAAAATTTTGTGCTGAAAAATATGGATGATTGTATAAAAATAATTGACAAATAGTTTTATATATATCTTAATTCCAATGAAAAATCAAGGAAGTATGATTCAATAAGCCAAACTTTCAATAAGACAGAGATCTGAGTTCAAGTCTTCCAGCTGAAAGCCATGCTCCTTCCAACATTTCTCTGAATATAATTGACATGGAAATATCTCTGATCCTTTAGAGACAAGATATAAAGCCTATGTTTGCACAAGTTGTCTATACTTCATTTTACTAGACAAAACACATCAAGCATATTGTCACTGATCATATCAATCAGCTCAATGACTTATTTCTTTAGAGTATCATCAAACAGCAGGATTATGGAAACCTAGGGTAGGATCATGCCTTTTTTCCAGTTTTCTCTTTGTGTCTGCTCGTCAGGTTGCAGCACTTTTAGCTAGAAATATATCTGAGCAGTTCCTTAAATGCAGTTTAAATTCTGGAAGGGTTGAAGGCTCACAGAGTAGGTGTAAACAAGTCTTTCATCCTAAAATTTCCTGAAAGCCTCTTGTCTTCTGAAGGTTGGGCTACTTTCATGCTTCCTTCATCTGCTTTTAGGCTGTACTGCCTGATTTTGGTCTTCATGTATTAGGAAATACTCCAAACTCCTTGCTAGTTTTCACATTTTCAAAATCCTCAATCCTATAACATTTTTCCTGAACCTGAGCTCTCTTTTCAGTCCATCTCTTCCCAGTCCTAAAGAGTGCCTTACATGAATTTAGTCTTACCAAATTATTAATTTTCCTTTCCAAGCCTCCAGTCCTAACAAACCCTTCACATATTCCCCTTCCCCTTTTGTGCTTTTCTTTGGGGATGGCTAATATTTCTTAGCTATTTCCTAGCATGATCAGTAAGTCTCTCTGTCTAGAACAGTAAATGAAAAATCAACAAAAGAACACGGAGTTGAGTTCTTATAATAAGATCACAAAATAAAAAGCCTGTACCAGAGATTAGAAAGTCTCAGGAAAGGGAAGAAAAAGAGTGAAAGTTCTATAGAAAATACTAAACTCTGAGAGGGTTAAGATGTGTTTATTGGTATGATGAAAAAAATAATTTGTAAGCTTGAACTTTCAGTGATTTACCTATTATGTTCCTCTTAAAAAAGGATAGAAATTATTAGTTCTTATGTTTAAATAGTATTAAAATGTTAATCCAATTAATTAGGCACTTAGAATTCAAAGCATAGATAAATATTAAATGATTTTTGAAAATGAAAGAAAGAGCATTAGATACTACTAGCTTACCTGTTAAATCTTACTCACTTTGATATTAGGAGGAGGAAATTTGCTAGAATAATGGAAAATGTCCTAAGTATTTTACGAAGCATCCCACAGAAATCAGTAATGAATTTCTTTCCTACTGCACACTGTTTGAGCCATACAGGATGGCTCAAACTGATTAGGGGGATGGGGGACGGGGCTGAAATACCTCTAATCTATACATTTTCAGACCCCTGGAAATATCCTGTTGCTCTTTATATGATAATCATGTTTTGATCAGGAGAAAAATCTCCAGAAGAGCTGCATCACTTTATGGTGTAACTTCTGTAGAATTTTTGCAACAGGCCTGCAAAGTTGCTTTTGTAAATTGATGTTAAGGATTGGTGTAATGTGCAATATAAAGCAATGACAAAAAAGTGTTTTTACAGCACTAGTTAGAGCTTCCCTTCACTCCAGCTTCTGGAGTTTCTAATCCAATACTTTTGGTTATGTGGCATGTTTCAATGTTGAACATGGATCTAGGTTATATGTCATATTGTAAGTGATTAACATTTCTTCCTCCCACTTCTGTTAGTTCAGGGGACAATGTGCTATCTAGTGCTTTTCATACTAAATATTGCAGAGTTAAAGGCAATACTTCAACTTAAAAGGTAATATTTCAAGTTTAATTTAAAAAAAAAGAAAACAAACTCCAGAGCTGTCTTTGAAGCACATTATAAACACTATAAAGCCTTTTGTCTGTTGAAACTCTGAAATATGGTGGGTTAAGGTTGCTTTTTCATGAAACACACTGCACCTAGCTCTTGGGGAAAGCCACCATAGCATCATTCTTACACTCCAGGCTGCAACACAGTTTAAAACAGAGAAGAAAGCAAGACTTGGATCCCTAATTTTAAAAATGAGAGAAATGTCCTAGTCAAAAAGCAGGGGAATTAGAACATCAAGCAGGCAATGGTACAATGGCTTTTATAGTCCAAACCCTAATCAGCTGGACCAAACGTGATTATTCGCAGCTGAATCTTGCTCAGCCTAAACTGTAACATACAAGGTTCTCATAGTATGGGAAGAAAGGACTCAGTGCAACAATGCATGGGGGGTTTCTGCACATTATACATAAATGCAGTCCCCACAAACATATTTAAAAGAGACTATGAGGAAATCTGATAAATAAAACCCCAGAATCTTTCTTCCTTGTTTTAAATAAGGCTGGTGAACGGCTACTGCACTGTCCTGATTTCACTAACACATTCATTGCCCTTGTCAGAAAGACAAAACTACTGTGGTGGAGATTTGGAAGTTAGGCATCTATTTTATTTATTCTTTCAGCCTGCATTCATTTTTCAGATAATCCTTATGACATAATGGCTTTTATCTTTGTTTTGTTTTTTCTTTGTTTTTTAAGCCTAATTAGTACTAGTAATAGCATAATACCAGTCATACTTAACTACTCATCTCCTGGAAACTTGATGATTTTGTCAGACTAATGGAAGCTTATTTTCTATACTTGCTCCAGGCTAGTAGTTTCTTCATGGAAAACCCCAAATTTTAAATAATTTTGTCTGATCCACTGAATATTTTTTACTTTCAACACATTCTTAATATTCTTATGATCTGCATATTTCTGATATGCAAATGGTTACGCCAGTGCTACTTAATAAAAGCATCAGGTGGTGAACCTGACTTTTTAGCCAATATGCACGTGCTAACTGAAAAACACCTCTCAGAGAAGAGTTGAGTTTATAGGCACCATTAATCCAAGATTTATACTGTTTGGAAGCCATGCATCTAGAAAGCCCTAGGGATCCTTTATTTAAGGAAAAATTTGGAGAAATAGAGCATGATAGCGCATAATCTCCAGCGTGCATATACAGCAATATGCAAGGAAACAGTGGGTGGCCTATTGAATAGTAACAGCAGCACAGATGAATGAAAGAAATGTCAGCAACTGAGTGCTGTAGTTTCAGCTGGTTGAGTATAGGCTAATACTGCAACTGGCTTTCTGCAGTTTTAATGATGACTGATCCCTATAGTTAAAGAAGCAAAATTCAGCCAAAATATAACACAAGACTGTGTGCAAAGTCTGTACACTGCTTGTTCAGATTTCTGCTTCCCTTTGATCTTCATGCTCATTTACTGGTAGTATAACCAGCTGATTATATGATCTTATTTAGACTTTAATAAACTTACTGTTAGATAACAACTCTAGCAGACGCAAGATGCATCCTAGATCTGAGTGTCTTTTACACTTAGAAAAAGAGGACTTTCAGGAATATATTGATACTTAGTTAAACAGAATCTAGCTTCTAAGCTTTACTGAGTACTTATTGCTGCAGCCATTATTATAAACCACAAATCTAATGTTACAGTTAAAAGCCTATCAGTGGATGACCACACTCTTTGCCTCCGATGCTTAGAGTATTTCCAGCCATTGCAGGAAAAATCTACAGATCACAATTATGTCAATCGTTCAGAGTGTTCCAATACTGTCAGAAAGTCTCTCACCTTTGGGATTTATATTATAGTGCTAATATCAGTGTTTAAGGGTTCTATATACAAGTTTATTTCTATCCAGATACCAGCATTACATCCACAAATTCTGAAGCGCCCTTAGACATTTAGGTATATTATGACAAACACTCAGATAAATACTTTAGCTCTTATGTCTAAGTATAGCCCTTAGAGGCCTATGTAGTTCTATAGATCCAAATAAATATATGCCTAGATCTGAATATAAATATACCTATAAAATAAACATGTTGTGAATTGACCTTTGTGGTATGACCTTTGACTAATTAGAGTAAGAATACTTTTCCAAGCTATTGTGTTTTATAATTATGTTGTTAAGGGAACAAAGAGGTAAGGAAATCCCACTTAGATATTAGTGTTTCTCATTTTCCATCTTGCAGCATATCTTATGCACACTAAAGACCTCACTTATTGACATATTACTTACAGCTTGACACACAGAAGAACTTCTACTTCCACACTGAGTTGTACTACAGAACTAAACCCTCAGTACTTTTCCAGAAAGGTGGTGATCTTCAGTGCAGATGCTTCAGTCCCATGTGGGGAAGAGCAGTGGTGGTAATGTCTGTGAGTGTGCTCAGGTGGCTTCTCAGGTGCTTCTGAGTGCACTGCTCTTTCCATGCACTTTTCCTTGGATGTGGTGTGTGATTCACTTGTGAATACTTGTCTAAATTTATTTCTCTTTAAGTTACCCCTACGCAGCATCTTTGAGCTTGCATTTCAAATTTCAGTTCTCAATATTACAATCTTATATTTATTAAAATTCTTTTTTTTATGTTCCCCATGTTGGTCTGTTCTTTGATACTGTTACTGTAATTGGCTGTTTCTGCATGGAATTGGTATCAATATGTACAGATATTTCTGTAAAATAAAATTGATTTCCAGGAAATGGAAGAGTTCTGTTTACTCAACACTCCAAATTTACACCTTTAAAAATCATGTTCTCCTAAAAGTAATAATATATGGAAATTCTTTTCTATTGTATTTTGAACACTTGGGGATTATATTTAAAAGGTCTCTGCAGTGAGATCTTGCAACCATAAACAGAAGTTGATAAAAGTGTTTTCTATATTTTAAGTGAATGCTAAAAGCATTATAAAATCATTGAAATCCACAGTGCAGTGCTCTGTGGAAAGATACAGCAACCGCATCAAAACTTCCCTGCAGTGCTGTCATGGGAGTTCCATAAAAATGTTAATAACTTCACGAATATTTTCTCTAGATAACTTTTTCAGTGAAATATTCCAGCAATGTGTGATAGCAAATAATTATCCATATACTGCAGGAGTAATTTTTCCTTTTTAGGCCTGATTCAGCAGGCAAGTGTCCATTTTCAGTCTCCCAGCATCTTCAAGGAATTTCACCTTCATAATGAAAACAGTATCATAGATTTACAGTATAGTTTATTATTTAATGGCAGCACAGCAGTTTTTTCTTTATTTTCTATGTGAGTTCCTGAAATACACTCTTCAGACATACTTCAGGAGGGCTACAAAATATATTCAGGCTACTGCTTGCTATTTCTTAGAAACAGCAAGTTTTATTCCACTCTCATCTAACAAGCCAATTTTGAAGTGATGA
This sequence comes from Corvus cornix cornix, assembly GCF_000738735.6. Lineage (NCBI taxonomy): Eukaryota > Metazoa > Chordata > Aves > Passeriformes > Corvidae > Corvus > Corvus cornix. The sequence goes on from NC_046334.1 coordinate 43,995,879, forward strand.
TGTTATAGTTCAGCAAGTGTAGATTTTGAGATGTGAGCCAGGTTCATGACACATAAATTATATAACTTAAGATGGAGTATAACGCCTACGTTACAATAGAGCTATGTCTATTTCCTGAGTTGTAGAACACTCTTGTCTTCTGTCAGTGCAACAGCAACATTATAGGATTTTTTTATGATTAGTGACTCTGTATCATATTTGCTCAGGTTCTAAGTAAAAAATGAAAATCTTCCCAGCTGCAACCCTGCACCTGCATCCTCACCCTGAGATTTCAGACACAATATATCCTTTCAGGCTGTCCTATATTTACTGGCAAAAAAAGCATCTACAAGGCTAAAGTCTCTTTGCAGTTACTACTCTCTCCATTAGGTTGCACAGGTGTAATTGAAGGTAGAATTTTATACCATTAATGGAATTAACACTATTGTTGAAAATTTATGAGATGGAAACCCCTCTCTAGCTTATTATTCAGCTATTTATGTCAGTCCTGCTACTGTTGCATCTCTCTAAGGTTACCAGGTGTAGAGAGTAATAATGGTTTATTTCTTCCCTTGAAAATGCATAATGGAAACCTGAAAGCCCTTGAATAATAAGCCTTGGAAGAAGATGTCATTGTTACACAAATGCTTTTTTCAATTAAAAGGGTGGAAAACCATGTAAATGAGACAGTTCAAAGTGTCTAGATTTCATGAGCTACAATGTCCAGCTTTAGACAGCACTAGCAGAAGACAATTATACAATAATTTTGGAGTGTGTAACTGTGTAGTTCATGGAAAGCAAATTACGTCTTTGCTGTTTAAAGCTTGTCCCCATGGACATACATAGAATTCAAATTATGACTGATTATGAATTTATAGCTAAGCATCTATATCCTCTCTTTACCCCTTGAAGATATTCCAGCTTTAGAAAAAGATCAACTAATTTTGAATTTGCTTAATATCTTTTCTGATATGTTGCATGCTAAGACTGCAGTAACAGAGGTAATTCTCATGGTATTTAATGAGGCAAGAAACAGGAGGTGCATACATTAGGAGAATGAGGTGCCTACTGGCTGGATCTCAGATTTACAAAACTCAGTTCTGACACATCCCATTTCTACTACTTCCATCTGTAAATGGCTTTAGTAGAAAGATTTAAACTCTGGGTTATACCCACCTGAAGCCTGTGGGGATTGTTACCAGTCCATCAGTGGTGCCACAGGCTGAAGGTGCTCCCTTGGTGTCAGGAGGCAGTCCCAGGGATGTGTGTACTACATTAGCCAGGTGCCAGACATGGGGTAATTAAGGCCCCAAGTGCTTGCAACACCATATTCTGACACGCCTTTGAATTTTACCATCCTGCTCCTACATGAGGTTCCTCTAGTGTCTATGTGTGTGTTTCTGTTATGGATATTCACCCTGTCCTTACGCATACTCTCAATGAGTATGAGAATATATATATAACACTATATGAGAATAGTGTTCACAATTTAAGTTATTTTTTTTTTTTTTCTGTCTGTGATGCCGGCCTGCATGGTGCAAAGGACAAAGCCTTTAAAAAGCAAATAGTTGGTAGATGCCAGAATCAGTAAAATCTTCAAAATTTGGAAGATTTTATAGGTTGTCACCCGTTATGGTACTTTTTGGAGAACAGCCTGCAGGGACTGCTGACCCACCTCCAGGAATCCTGGAAGAAGCAAGGGACTGCTATGAATCAGAATGTTGTACAACACATACTAGGATAGAAGAAAATACAAAACTTTTTCTATCCTTTCACTGGGAAAAAATCTACAGTCAGCAGCAGCACACAGAACAGATTTTTAATGAGATAAGCCTTATTATTGATACAGAAATGGGCCATCAGGTATTGTTGTTTTCCCTTGCAGAAGACGAATAGTTCAAAGTCTTCTGATATTATGGGCTCAGAGATATTCATCAGAGGAATTTTCTAGTGAGAAAATGGTGAAGGGCTCAGATTTATCATGTTTCTATCCCGTAACAGTGGTAGACATAGAAGATATATGGCAAGTGGCCTACTTCAGAAGCAGCTGGAACCTCAGAAATCTGATGAAGGGACCAGAAATATCATTTGGGGTTACTCATCTCTTGGGTAGCATGGAGAAGTTAGATTGATAATTAAAAGCTTTTGGAAATGATTACTTCTATAACAGAAACACCTGAACCTGGAAGAGTTTTACAAATTACTCAGATCTTGAACAGCTACAGAATAAAGGCAAATTATGGGAGACAGTACAGTTAGTCATTACAGCATTACATAGAGAAGGCTGCAGCCTAATTACATTAGTTCCGGAATCTTATCAGCATATCTGATTTCTGTATTGATTTCTGGAAGCTAAATGTAATATCTGGTTCAGATGTACATCCAATAACTCAGATTAATGGAATGCTACTGGGCTTGAGTAATGGCTAATAAGTAACTAAACTTAACAAGTGATATTTGCAGATGCTTTTAGCTTCCCAGATTCTAGAAGACCACTGCCTTTTCTATACTCCAAGAGGAGTATAGCTAGTTTTACCAGTCAATTTTATTGACAGTAAGCTCCAGCAGCATTTTCACACTGATAAAGAAAATCATTTATCTTAACAAGAGATGCACAGTTTGATGCAGTGATCTCAGTTATCTAGATATAGGTGGAACAGCTACAGAAGGTGTAGATGTCTCTGGAACCTTTTAGGATGCTCACGCTGCCCTGCTAACATGGCTAAATGACAAAATGGGTGCACTGAGATGAAATACAAGGGAAATATATTTTTAAAAGGGCAGGGAGAAGACTGTGTGCTGGGTTTGACTGGAAATGAGTATGTTTCTCTTATATCAGTCCCTATGGCACTATGTTTTGGATATGTGGTTAAGACAGTCAACTGTTTGGTTTATTGCTAAGCAATGTTTGCACAGCTTTCTCTGTTTCCCACCCTGCCACCAATAGCAAGTAAGCTGGAGGTTGGTAAGGAGCTTGAAGGAGACGCTAGCAATACATACCCAGACTGACCAAAGGAATGTATAAACCATGTCCAACAATAAAATCTGAGGAGAGGGTATTTTGGGGGAGGTAGCCATTGCATGGAAGCTGGCTGGGCATCAATGTCCTTGTGGGGAGTAGTGAGTGTATGCCTGCATATCACTTTTTTTGTGTACTTTTTATTTCCCCTTGTTTCAAGGAGGGAAAGTGAGCAAGGGGCTGTGTAGCTCATAGTCACTGGCCAGGGTCAACCCATCACAGACTGATGAAGAAAGGGCTTCTGCAGGGTGCTCCATTCCTACCAGCGCTAAGCAAAATATTTTTTTTCTTCTGTCTTTATCTGAATATTGACAAGTTACAGATGATTTTTGCCTTGGTAGGTTTGTTCTAGAACAATGTATTCTGTTAGGTATAGTCATAGCAACTTGTGTGAGTGCAGTAGGTGAGAGAACAAGAATCTTTTGCTTTTTATTGGACCCTCAGAGTTAAAGGTGTTCAGATCCATTCCTTCTCTTCCATGGAAAAACCATTACACTGTGATAAGCATTGACTGTCTGCTCACACAGAGGACAGTTAAGACCTTAAATACCACCTGCTTGAAGTCTGTTAAGTGGCTGAAATTTACCCATTAAGATACTAGAAGATTATCCATAAAGAAAAACCGTTACTGACTGTGTGATACTTACATGTAAGACCCTTGCAGAGAGACACTGATTAAATGTCACATTATCACATTAACTGGGACCACACGTACAAGTCAGACTTTTGCTCAATGTAGAGTGTTTGGTAAGAGAACCTATGTCAAACATCTGGTTTTACAGATTAAACAAGTGATAAGAAATGAATCCTTTCCTTCTGCATCATGGTTCTCAATCATCCTATCATGTTTCCTATAGCCCCAAGACAGCAGCCCATGTATGCCCCAGCCTATGACTGCCTGCTTGAGTATTTTCGAGATGCAACTTTTTGAACAGCTGAACATTTCAATCATGAAAAAAACCCCCCAAAACAACTAAACCCAAAGCTCCCATAACATCCTGTCACTGCAGATAAGTTCCTGGATGTGCATATTATTTCTATACAGCAGTCATGTCAGAAAATGCAAATCAAAGCCTGTTACAATGTATGACACAGCAGAGCAGCAAGTGGATTTCACCAGGTCAGGACCAGATGTAGTTTACATGTGTGAATACACAGAAAAATGGAAAATCTGCTCATGCATCCTTCCAAACAAAATAACAGTTTTATAACTGCATTAGTGCCGGGCCAAACCACAGCTAGCATTGCTTTCATAAGCTGAAAATGAAGTTGTATTTGATTCTACCATCTCTGAGATGACATAAATTCTTGCACATATCTCTGCCAGACTTTGCAATGTATGTTGAGTCTCGGTCAAACCTTTGGACACAGTCAATTTGTTCAGGGTTGAATTGGCTCTATGCTGCACCTAAGAAAACCTTTTCTTTTTCTTTCTATCTGTGGTTTCGTTAACAGAGACTTCTGCTCTTTATAAATGCATGGATTTTTTAAAAAAATTTTTTAGAACAGTTCAGAACTAAACAGATGACAAAATATTCATATTGAGTTCTGCTATGGGCAATCTCTTGGGACCACACATAAATTACACTACATTGGAGTATATGATGGAAAGAGTCTGTACACAGCAGAACAGAAAATAAGATAGAGGGAATCAGCTTTAAAAGTGGACTCAGGTCCTCCATTCCATTCCCTGCCTTAACTGAAAGCAGTTCTGTTTAATATAAATTAGCAACACACACTAGTGCTAACCACAGAACAGGCACTGCAATCCACTTCCTTGTCTTGTTTATGGGACTACAGCCCCATGTATGTAACCTAATAAACACTTTTTTTTTCTAAATTTATGTGTATAAAATCTGGGACAGATCCTGTTCCCCATCACTGATTTTGCTATGGGACCAATGTTTAAACATTAAAGAAGGTAAGTTTGACTGTTTTATCTGTGGCCATGAGAGGTTAAATGAATTCCAAGCAGCTTGACTCCATATAGCTCCTGAATGATGAAGGGGCAGAGAAAAAGAATGGATGTCTCTCTATTGGAGAGACAATAGAGAGACAATGAATGACTCAACTATGGGTCTGTCTCAAACTTGTAGAAAGAAAACAACTAATGGCTGCTATTATTCTGTCCACAAGTTACTTAGAGAAACAATACATGCATTTATTCCTACCTACTTGAAAAATAACAGCAACTTTTGCATTAACTCTGATATGAACAACACCAAATCATTATTGCACTATTACCATTAAGGTTTCATAGAATTTTCTGCAAGGATAAAAAAAATTCTTTTGAGTTGGGAGTTCCAGTGAGATGGCCCCCTTTTTTTACTGTCCAAAGTTTTCCCACTCCTCCTTTTTTTTTGTGAATCCTGGTAACTCCACCATTATTATGAAATACACCCATTTGATCATTATCTGTGTCCTTGAGCATGCTTAATCCTTTTTTTGGTAAAAAATGCACATCTGTTTTAAGTCCAAAGTTAATAGAAATGAAGACTTTTTGGAACGTCTTTGGTCAGATGCTTAATGGTTGCACATATGGTAGGCTTAATAGCTTATGTTCAACGTGACTGTGAGGAGTAAATAAACTCCAAGCAATTTCACATAATTTAATTCCTGAAAGAAAGTTTGACCTTGATATTCCTTATTATGTATATAAATAAAAATAAATTAAGAGGCTTTGTGCTGAGCTGACTAGGGGATTCTAGAATAGCTATGAAGCTCTACATTGAATCAAGGTGTTCCATAAACCTTTAATTTCCTTGAAAAAACAGTAATTTATTTCATAGTAATCTCCTTTTTGCTGAACAAGTGGTTACATTTTCTCAGTGGGAAAGTAAACCAGCTGGAGATTTAATGCAAGGAGTAACTCAGCACTGCAAAATACTGTGTATGTAAAAAGATTTGCAGTTTAATTCAGAGGTCAAAAGACATGTTGCTTCCTAATGATATTGGAGAAATAGCTTGGAATGATGCCCCTTCCTTAATTCTGAGCAGTAAAGAACAGACAAATTAAAATGTCAGTATACTCAATTGAAAACTGTTTTATGATAAGACGCTTGAGCCAGCAATCAACTTTCCAAATACCACACATGATAGTAGATTTACAGTTCTTGATGGGAAGACTAGTGCTAATTTCAGCATTCAACATATCAGTGAGACAGTGCTGGAATTCAATGTTCACTTTTATATCAGACTGGTATTTAAAAACAAAAAAAATCCTAAATTGGGGTAGATATGGCAGAAAAATCTATTTCAGTTGGAAAGAATTGGGTTTACTTGTTACAGGCACTGATATTTATGGTGTTACTTAGTAAAATGCTGTAAATAACTTCATAACAGTTTAAACAACTGACGGAAAAATATTCTGTTTGAGACCGAAGGAAATAGATAACTATGAATTAAAAAAGAATAACTTTCTCCATGGCATAAGATGATGATGAAACAAATAATGGTATTTTACTAATTCTGCTGCGAGCCTATAAATTCTGAAGATATGTATGCTGAGCAGATTCCTTTGTTTAGATCTGAGTTCAATAAGCTTTTTACTTAATAGGAGTTGATTTGGAATGCAAGCATATTTGGAGAATAAAATCCAAGAGTGATGGCTCAGTCAATATTTTCATTGGCTAAAAAATTAGCAGCTGATTCATAGCTTTATCTTCTACTTCTCAGGATAAATTTGTTCTTCAAGGATGCCTGAATATGCAGATAGTGGGATAAAAATACTGTTGTTAGGTGATGAATTTTTGTATTGCCATGACTTCTTAACTCCTATATTGTACTAAACTCCAGTGGCTGAAGGTGCCATACTCCTTAACCCCTCATCTTGAGAATGGTTTTATAAATTCAAATGCAAATAATGAAAGAAAACAGTACATTTTTCCTCTGCAAATATGGTTGTTCCTTAAGAACTTCTTTGTCTCAGTTCTCTCAGCAGATTATAGGCATCTAAGTGCCCATAATTTTGTGTCAAAAGTTTCTAGTCTTACTGGTATCTATCTTCAAACTCTATTTACTTTAAAGAGCCAAGGTTTTCCTGTCACACTGCATTATTTTGGGCTCATGGACTTCAGCATTAATACTTCCACAGTTCTGCACAAAGACAGCTACACTGTGAATGCCAGTTTTTGGGAACTCCCACTTAATCAAATTTCATTCAATACACTTTCAAATGTTTTCCCTAGGTAGCCTAAAGTTTTAAAGGGAAAAGTCTCCAGTCTCACAGCTTGCAGTACTAATGAGTGTTCCTGCAACCACATCCATACACAGAGGTAATCTGATGCATTCCTCTGTATCTGGATTCAGAGGGCAAATATGTGGATGGTAATAGGAGCAGCTACAGAAACAGCTACAACACAAGGTGAAAACATGAAAGTAGGAAATGGAAAAACATTTAATCTCTCATACTCCAACCATAGCCTACCAATTCTTCTTTCCTTAGGATAAGGGACAGTTTCCTAGTAGATTCACCATCCTATTATCAAAACACCATTCATTCCATCTCAGTCCCACAATTGTCTTCAACTGTCTAGGATAAAAGTGTGTCTATAAGTACATCGTGTGCTTACACTATTTAGGATTAACTAATATCAGGAGGAAGGTTTGGCATTCATTTAAAGAAAAACATCTCTTCTACAACCTGGGGTTCTTGGAGGAATATTCTAATCTCTGAACTTCCATGCATCGTTTCTGTTATTTTACTCTTATTTTTGCAGGTGGGATTAGATTTGTTTTTCCAAAGGATAGAATTCACAAATCAGTTATTTATTAGAAAATCTATTTAACAGAAATGTTCTTTTCCAAGATACAGGGATAGATATTTGGGCATGGAGAGCCTGGAAGGGAGTCTGGCTGTTGTCTGTCTGTTCATATTACAGGTGGATATATCAAGACCCAATCTAACATACAAACCAAGACCAGAAATAAGACATGTATTTTAAGAGTAAGAGTAATTACTCTCTAAAAAATTTTATCTATAGAGGATGTGTACCCTCAACTCCATGCAGAATTTAAGGCAAGATAATTTGCTATGTTTCCAAGCTGATCCAAATGATGGGTTTGAGATAATAAGTAACTCCCTGATATTCTCTGGTATTCACTAATTCAGAATGAATGTTCTAAGTGGCACCCTCTAGCTATAAAATCTATGGGTGAATGTAGAAAATTTCTTGAGAAAGTACATTCATTTCTCCTATTTGACGTGGAACTGATTTTCATAAAAGCATAATGCTCCTCACCTGAGACTTTCAGTTCAGTACTTTTTATGTGCTTTGGACCAAGACAGAAATAGTTGGAGGGTCACCTATCTTCTGTTGTGACTACATACTTGCAGGGTTTTTGCTATCACATGACACCACCTGAGAGGGAGCTCCTATTTTTTCTTTCCTCCCACATGCGAATATTTCTGTGGGGAAATTAGTCAATTTGCTGGCAGAGCAAAAGAGAATAACATGCTTCTAGCATTAGTAAAGGGAACATAAATAATTTCTGCTGATGACAATGTTTGAATTGACTCTACCACAATTAGGAATTAACAAAATTCCTTAGGTAGTACTCTCTGAAAACTGCTGGCAGTTGCTGACTTTAACAGCAATCCCAGCACCTGCAATTAGGTCAGCTATTTGCAGTGTGCCCCCAGGGAACTTGGCCAGTCAGGTGTTCCAGTGCCTGTCTATCACTGCTACCCACTCCAAAAAAAACCACGTTTATCTTGATACAGCTATATGCTGCTGTATCATTTTTTCTCTACCTCTACCATCTATTCTGCTTTTTATCAGGGTACTTCTCTGCCTAGCTAGATGCTAATGTAGCCTTTGTCCTCAGATGATCACTATTTGTGTGGAACAACCACGATGTCAAAGGAAGAAAACATCTTAGTCCTATTTATACGTGGTACACTGCAGACATGTTCCAATGTTAGAGGTGTGAATGTTACCCCAAATCTGAAGGGTACCCATAAGATTTCTTCTGATGCTTTTTCCTGGTCTTAAAATCAAGAGTCAAACATGGTTAGAAGGGAAAAAGGGGTTTTACCTCTGTATTTATTTTAAGGATCCTTAGGTGCACATGTCCAGGTCATATGCACTGAAATGCACACTGCAATGGACACCCCCAAAAAGATCTGGTATAACATTATAGGTCTTACTAATTAGCATATCTATCAAAGGTTCCCCAATGAGAGGCTCAAGTGAGCCCCCCTCCCCAAGGAACCTTCCCCTGGATGGTTCTATCTCGGTTTACAGAATGTGTTCTGGAGAGGACCTTGGGGTCTGGGGCATACTGATCCCTAGCTATGAAGCTTCTAAAATGTTCAGTCTCCCAGCTGAACAAACAAGTCCAAGAATGTAGGCAAAAAGCACTAAGAATACAGAAGTTATAGAAAGGTATGAAAGGGGTATAAAAGAAAAGGCAAAATCATCGTGGCATCTCTTCAATAAATATGTTCGTATAGAATACATTTGTAAAAATATGGTGTTCCCATGAGGAAATATTCATCTGTGGTAAACACAATTGCTAAAGTGTTTTTTCTATTAATTAATATACTTTTTCATTGGACATCTATTTTCTATGGAAATATAATGTAGTTTATTTTCCTAGGGAAAATGTTGGCTCAGCTTAACAGGTGACTACCATTCTCTGACATTTGAATGAAGTGACACAGACTTCTAAGACTGTGTTTCAAATCTATTCTTAGTAAGACAGACATCATTTTAGTACCTTATTATTCTTCATTTTCAAGGGTATGGGTTTTGGTCTTTCTCAGACTGCTAAGCTATTATTATGAACACATTAGATATACTCCTTGGTTTTTAAATGTATGTAGCAGGATGATTTTCTGCTTAAGAAATATAAAACTTTAAAGGACAAAATGAAGCACTTCTCCAGTACTAGTCACTTTATGCCTTACTTCATAATATTTTATCTACACTTTTTGTTACTTTTTTTTCCACATTTTCTCCTTCCTTTTGCTCTCTTTACTGTAAAATAATCTCATTTATGAGTTTAATTTATTCAAATTTTTGTTTTGTATGATGAGTCATACACTTTTCAACAATGTCATGATCAAATATAGATGTAAAGTTAGGAGTCAGAGATTAATTCTATTAAAATTCAGGAGTCTTCAAATTTGGTATTTTGTTTCAGGGTCTGCTCTGAGTTGAATAATTTTTTATTTTTATTTTCAAAGATGGCCTTATTGAGGCATTCCTGAAAAGTAAGAAGAATAACGATTGGGCTCTCATTATGAGACCATGATAGATTTGACAGAACACTGAAAGGAGCAAATACAAATAATCAAAAAACAAATGTAAAATGGTCTTTTTGGGCTTCAAGAAATACATTCACATTCTCTTTAATTTTCTCAAGTTGTGTCTTCTTTTTGGGAAAGCATCTTGGAATGATTCAGCTGGAAGTATTAACAAGCATTACAATTGTGGATGGATAACAATTAAACTAGTTGCCTCCTTTACTCATCATCGTCTAACTACAATAAGAAGTCTTTTGGGCAAGGCAGATACACCATTAAGTGAGCTAAAAGATGTGGGAAGAAATATCTATTAAATTTCTGAGGAGGTTTTCTACAGACTAGAACTGAAGGCCATTTTACTTGCTCATAGACTAACACGCAATCAATATTAATTATATATAAAAAAAGAGTTAATAACATTCTTGTGATAAGATCAGTACAGAGTAATGAACTGAAGCAACATAAAAGCATTTTTCAGTATAGTGAACTCATACATGACATCAGAATTTTAAAAAATAGATTAAAAAGTCTCTATATTCAGAAAGCTATAGGCTTCACTTTGCTTTGTCTCTCTGCAAAGTTAGGTACAGCATACTGTGTAGTTATCTCAGAGAATAAATAATAATGGCACTCTGAGTGATGTTTTTTCAACAAAACTATGTTCAGAAAGGAGAAGCCCAGTTCAGTTTACAGTGCAAATTCCACATAAAGTACCAAGAATCTCAGTGTTTTACAACATGGCATTATCAGTTCTTTAATCAACATGATCTGCCAGAACATGCTGTCATAAAAGGCATTCTAAATAAAATAAAATGAAACATTCTTCACTATGCATTCTTAAACTTTATAATCTGATCATTTTCATCAGTTGTTATGCACTGCATAGCAATGATAATCCACTTTGTTAGGTAACAGCCTGGATTTCGTGGGAGGTGGAAAAAAAGAAAAGACTTTCATTTCTCTAATTATTTTACTTCATTTAATATTAAAGAAGTGCTGATCAAACAGTTAACAAATGTAAGACAATTGAAAATTTATCACATTTGAGCTTGATTCATCCCATTGAGAGAAGTCTCCTTTTTATAGGATTTTAGGAGACTGTGTTGAGAATGTGGTGGAGATATATCAATGTTTATATTGATCTGGACCACAAAGTTGTGGAATGAATTGAGTTGCCTTTGTGTATAGACTGTGCCCACTCAGCACAACTATGATTTGTCTGAGTAGCATGCAGTAGTAATTCAAGAGGTCTGGACTGTTCACGCATCCTACAAAAAATACTCAATGTAGCTGCCAGAAATACCATCTTAGAGTGCTTAATCTCAGACTCTAAATTGTTCAGAACATTCAGCCACACCATTCTAAATCAGATTTTTATGTCAGTACTTTATAGATTACCTCCATATTGCACTCGCAGCAAAACTGACACAGTGCTGCAGATCTGAAATCTTTAGGTGGAATGAAACACGTGAATTACTGAACATGAATACTAATAAATGGCTTATAATCTGACCAAACAAGAATACTCATGAAATATCATTCTACTAAATTACAGTGTAATGATACAAATTTTGCTTTTACAGAAGTCATTATTTAAAAGCCAGCACACATCATACAATGTTAGAGATCATATCGTGTTTATCTACCACTCCAGAAAACAACTACTTGCTTGGTTTATAGAATGTTTTGAAAACATTTGAATAATCAAAGGGAAGAATTATATTGAAGTATTTTCAAAAATGGCACCATCTCCTCACCATCAGTAATTTTTATTCATTTGCTTTGTTAGAGTATTAATTCCAGTTTCATTCTTTGGATGTATATAACTGGATCTTACTTCGTTTTTTTTAAATTTTCTTTTTTTTATTTAATGAAAACAGCAAAAAAATTGTAACTAGTATTTCTTAGTAGAAAATATTCTGTATGCAGTTTTCACTTTTCTTCCAGGATAGATCTTTTACTCTCTCATACTGCTTAAGAGAAGCTTCCAAGAAGACTGTATTTTTAGTTCTTGCACAGTCTTTCTTGACTGGTGAAATTGTGGATTCTTGTGCCTATCTATTTTATCAGACTAAGGGATGTTGACCCCTCAAGCCATGAATGTAATAGTGCAGGTCTGTCTATTCTCCTGGATTGTAGATTCATAAGACAGTGTTCAGCTTGCATCCTTACTTTGACAGAGCCTCTTTTCAGACTCATTTCTGTCAGTCTTCAGAGATTAATTCAGCACTGCAATTTTATTCTGTACATATTACAGAGGGATATACAGCTCCTTCAGGATCTAACCCTCCAAGATATTCCACTCACATTAAAATCTTAGGAGAACATTGCTGAAGTATGTGGAAAGATCAAACTCCTCAGCTGCCCGAGTCCGTACTTACAATAGGGTTGGTCAGAAATTGGAAATCATGGTCTTGGAAAACTACAACTTTTGAGAGCAAAATGGTCAATAGTTTTCTCTAGTTCTAGTGTGTATCTTCCATCAAAAATAGTATAATTATTCTTTTCAGAAAGAATGTACATTTAACAGGGACACCAGTTAAAGGTTTATTATTCCTTTTTACACAAAAAATGTTCACTTTGTTATGCCTGCAATGACTCTTACCTATTTACTTTTGTGATGGTGATAATAGTGATTAAAACAATGTTCTTAGACTCACTTTTGCTCTCCACAAATTTTGCCTCATGAAGAGAGGAAAAAAAAAGGTTTTCTTTCTGTTACATATACTCTTTTGGTATTCTGTTTCTAGAGAAATATATCCTACCAGTATGTTTCTCACTATGGAAAATTTTTTGTCCAAATAGGCACTGGAAAACAAAGACTATTAATGCATTCTGGGTATTCTGAGGTGTGGTGCCTGCTGTAGTTCTTCATTGAACAAACTGGAGATTATACTAATTCAGGTTTTATCTCAGTCTAATAAAAATAAAGGTTGGTCTATAGTTTAATATTGGTTTCAAATTGGAAAACTTTGAGAAATTTCAGGAATCAGGAATGGCGTTATTTAGGCAGAAGGGCTTAGAGACCTCAGTATGAAAGCTTTCAAGGCATAGAGATTTTCTGGAAACTGTTCTGAAGAAAGGAGAAAAAAAAACCTTATTAAAAAAGACCCCAGATGTAATTTGTTGAGAACTGCATTAGGAATAGCAGCAATGATATGAAATAAAAAAGGTAGGTTGTCATACAAAGAAAATGCAGAGCTTAAGAAGAAATTCCAAAACAAAATCTGAACTTGAAAATAATGAATACAACAATAATAAAAAATTGCAACTGATTAAAAATAAGAAAATACTAAAAGGTTAAATTTTAAAGGAAAACTAAGTATTACTGAAATGTAAATAAATATTCTGTCTTAGCTTTTGATGAGGAATGTGCTATCAGGAAAGATATAGAAACCCTGAAGGCTAGAAGTAACTGATCTATTTACGGTCAGGTGGAAAGAAACTTCAGAATTTAGTACACTCTATGCTTAGTGTGATAATAAAATGCAACATGTTTACCAACAGTGAATAATGATTAATAAAGGCACCATCATTTTTAAGAAATAACTCATTACATATTTAATCTATGTGAAGAAATCATAGATATTCCTCCTTGGAAAATTACTGGCTAACTTCAAAAGCTCAGAAATGTAAACTGCAACCGTGGACAGGATGCAGAAGGAGAACTTTAGACATGAATATGGGATGTATGAAAAGGAGAAATATCTATCAAGCTACAGGGAATTGTTTTGTGGATTTATGCAAGGATTGGTTCTGGGCAGATCTTGAGGATATTAGCTGTTTCAGCATGAAAAAAAGAACTGCAGTTATGAAATGCTGATAACCAAGTTGGCAAACATCATCACCTGGAGAATTGGAGAACTGGAGAATTAGAGTTTTCTATAGGAAAAACTAGAGCTTAGTGGTAGAAACAGGATGACATTTATTGTTATCATAGAATGGCATTTAGTGTTACAAAGTTGAGGTCATTACAATATTTTGTTATTGGGCTCTACCAGAGAGTGCCTGTCACCTACAAACAACAAGGCAGGAGAAAAAACTGCCTTATCCTGTCAGTGTGAAATCTGTTTAAATATCTTCCAAGTTTTACAGGTCTTGTTTACAGGATGACTAACATGTATCAAAGTAATACACCATGAAGAAGGTGTAAAGACTATAAATAGTAAGATAATTCTACTAGATACTACAAAACATTACGGTTACTGTACAAGTACTTGCTGAAGCTCCATCTGGAATGCCATATATAAAGCTGGTCACCTATATGCAAGAAAAATTAATTTGTACCAGTACAGCTGCTGAGGACTACTGAAATGCTGAAGGGAGAACTAAGCTTGTTTAGTCCAGCAAAATACAGAGCTTGAAAAGACATTGCATTGTTCTCAGTAAATACATATGAAATAAAAGAAAGAGAGAAAACTCACATATAAAGCCATAATAAAATTTGAAAGAACAAATATATTTTAATAAGAGAAGAGTAACTTTGGAAGAGACTTCTAACCATGAGACTGATAAAATTGCAAAATTCTCTATGCAGAAGCCCTCAAACTATTCACAAACAAACTCAGAGCTATAGTAACTGCCATCGGGTGTGCTGGCTAAACTACTGCACAGTTTCCAGTTTTACTATACAAACAAAACATCTCTCAAATCTGGGTACTGTAAAATCAAAATCCTGCACTTCAGATGTAGCAACTTTTGTTTCTTCATATGTGTCAGACAGGGAACCACTAAAGAGAACCAGAATACTGTGGATACAATATTGCTGTTAGCAAGAATTTTTCCTGCTATTTTCTAAGTCTGTGAGAGACTTTTCTCTCTCACAGAAGATATTCGCAGAGTTTTGTAAACCATGAACACCTGCAACCTTGGAAAAGTCTTGTTTATAGTACAGTAGAAAAATATTTTGACAACAGATATTTTAGGATTTTAGCCAATCACCCCCAAGGGGTGGCTGATCCTTTGTCCAATTAGACTATGAAGAAAAATCTATAAAAGAGTTTGTAAAATAATTAAATAAATCAATCTTGCTGCACAATTCCTGCCTGCTGGATCTTCTCTCCTCCTCCCTATGGCTGCAGTATACGGTATAATCACTATGGTAATATTTACTGCATTAATAGAATACTGTTAGTTTCTTGATGTGGACTTGATCAATTGATTTTAGTTTAGGGATGTAGGAACCTTTTCTATATTATATTTTGTGTCCTCCTCAGCAACATGGTCCTATTACAGGATCTTCTATGACATGTACAACAAAAACAAAGGCAGGTTACTGTTTTTCTCTTCTGGGGGCTCATGGAAGAGGGGATGTAGAAGGGATTGGATGGCCACTCAGTCTGTAGTGCAACATGTGCCATTTGGTAAAAGTTGCTTCTGTCCTTGGACTGCTGCAGTTTGGACTAGAGCAGGGAGCAAGGGTGCCTTGACAGATTCTGACAACTCCACTTTCTGGCTATGCCCAGTGTATTCTGCTGAGGAGACATAACTATTGCATTTCTACTTACCCAAGTCAATATATTTGACTAAGTGCCGAGTCAAAACTGAAACATACTTCACTAGTTCATTCTTTCCTACAGTAGCAAAGCTGTAATAATTATGAATATCATTGATGGAAAATTTTATTCACTCACCCTTAAGCTGTAGAGTTCATACAGCCTTCATTGCAATAGTCTTGTCATTCTGCCCTTATAAATAATATTCATTATACCTCCCTGGTTTCATACAAGGACTGTCTGAAAAACACATGAACAATATAATTTAATTACAGAAACATAAAAGATATTAGGGATGATAAATGAATTTTATGACCTTTAAAATGAAGCCAGACAACATTAATATCATTTCTGTTTCTTCATGCCTTGGTGAATGTCTTGAGTTTCAGAAAAAACCCCAAACTATTTTGATGGAAACTGATTCTTCTTCCACATTCAAGGGGATTTGCATTGCTGGTGCTGTGAATGATATATCAGTTTTTCAGTCACCACACAAGGTGCTAAGATAAACTTTCACCAGGTCCTGACACAAAAAAATATATTAGAATAGACAGAAATTATTCATTTAATGACATATTAAAATCCAATAGCATAACTCCAGAATGCATTGAAATTATTAGGTATGTGACCAAAAGGAATTAGAACTATAAAATGCTATCTACAGGTGATACTCTAATAACTATGCACCATATTGCATATAGCTATATTGAATTCTTATTTACAGTAGTTTACAATTTCACTGTTAATAGAAATCTTTACAAAAATAATCTCTGCCAAACATTAGAATTCCAAAAATCACCAGAGTGGCTGACTAGGACTGTAAAATAAAGGTCATATCAATGCTTTCTTACATTCCAGAAATGTATATATTTATTTTACTTTTTTCCTTGTTTTTCTTTTTTCTCCTAAAGAATGAACTGCATTCATTTAATAACAAAATTGGAATTGCAATAGAGAGAACTAAATAGCATTTGGCCAGCTTGGGCTGGCTCTATTACAATTGGCTTAGAAATAGTCAAGACTTATATCAGAAAAGACAATTTGGTGCAGAAATATTTCCATTTTTAGATGGTAGTGCTAATGTTAACATACCAATGACAAGTAATGTAACAATATTATTTATATAAAAATTATTTCTCATATATTTTGACTACTTCTACTTTACTAGCATTATTTCCATTTCAGAGATCCTGGCAGCCAGAGTTTTAAAATACATTTAATACATTGCTTTTTTTTTTTTTCCCCCAGCAAGACCGCTTGTTTTAGTCAACCTGATTACCTTAGTTCAGGTATGAACTTAGTCACAGTATATGCAAAGGTAAGGAAAAATCTCTCATGATAGTCTACAAGCTTAATTTAGCACTTGGAATGTTGTGTTTCTGATCTGCTGAAATTTTAAAAATACATCTTGGTAATTATATCTTTTTGCAGATGTTAAAATTGTAACTATGTGGTAATTTTTGGCTCTGAGTGTTAAAGAAAGTAGGTATGTTCCAAGTAACAAACAATGTTAGTTTTTCTTTTTTTCTTCTATTCCTTTTTCAGGCCCAAGGCAAAGGTCGATCCAGCAGTGAAAGAAGAGTAAATACCTCTACTATTATTGCTTAGCTGTTATTGTCTGGTTGGATGGCAAAAAACAGAGAGAAATGTCATGGTGAGGACTCCTAGCATGCTCAGGGATTATACATTCTGTAATTAATTTCTTTTTCCTTTCTTAACTGGAAGCCACTTTGAGGCCATCAGCCATCAAATGAATGCAACAATTCATACTGCTTGGAAAAGGAGATATCTGAATGACTTGCATAACACACTGAGTAACTGCTGGCGTCCAACTGTATTTTTGGTTGTTGTTGTAACTTCATTTGCTAAATAAAAGTTGCTCTTCTCTTTTGCATATTTTGTGCCTGAGTCAATCCAGACTTTCTTTGGCTTTGCTGTGCAAGTCTATATTTACAGCAGACAGAAACCTATGTGTTGATCACTTACTTTGTTATCTCTTTTTTGTTATGGTGTAAGTATTTCACCTTTTCCCTCTGTGGATAAGCACTTCACTCACGAGCTTTCTGAAGCTGTGCTGCAGCAGCTTAATTCTGCTTATAAGCTAGTTTCAGGCTTTAAAATCTACTTGTAAATTGATTTTCACACTGTCAGCTGAAGATCTTTCCCTGCTGCCTTCTCTGAAGTCATGGCAAGCATACTTTTGTTTCGTATTAGTCGCTGCTACTGATAACACTTACCATCTCTCTAGAAAGGAAAATTTCACTTACCTTGTTCATGGGATCTGGGTACACATCAGTCCTATTTAATTTTTAATTTAAAGAGCAAAACATGTTACCACCTCTTCAAAATGAAGAGGCATTCAGTTGGAATAAATATCAAAATATCCTAAGGTCTGGAATATCACTTCATATTAATACATATTTGAATATTTGATTACATGCTAAATATACTAATCACTGAGAACAGTGTGAAAAATAAGATTTTCACTCTACCATTACTCTTGTGTAAATGTACACACTAAGGGAAATAATAAACAATAGAAAAAAATATTTCTAAAGTTACAGAGAAGAGTATGATTTTTCTATGTAAAATCTAAGTTTATAACACCTAATATATGTTGTAACTATCAAAACAGTATATATGAAGCATTAGAGAAAAGAGATTTCTGCATCAACTCTTTCTAAGTAAACTTTGATTCATTTATATCCACTGAAGTTTATTTACCCTTCCAAGCAAGGTTAAAGATTCCTCTACTTTGTCAGGACTGGGCAGATGGGTCTCTCTTCCTTGCCTCCACCCTAGAACTTGGACCTCTTTCCTCTTGTCATATAAAAGTTAAAATGATAAACAATTTCACCTATGCAAAAGGCATTCTTTAGCATCTGCATCTTCATTTCTCAGTAACCTTCTTCTCTGATGTCTGTGAAAATTATTTTGTGTCAAAGAGTAAAAGGGACTCTTCTGTCAGCCAGTAGCACTGTACTAGAACTTCAGCTGTGAACATGTCCGTAGGTAGACAGACTTGGTCAAATACTGCTCTTGCTTACACTGCAAATGCTCTGGAATTACAGCAATGAAACAAGTTGAATTATGTTGATCTCTCCTTTTCTACTGTGTTCAGGATAGTGATGAATTTAGTCCCCTTCCTAGATTCTTTGAAAACACTTGAAAGCCTGTTCATGGTCAGCTTGAACAAATGTTTTCTGGCACTTGATAAACAAGGTTCATACTTTTTTGGAAGAAACAGGCCCAAAGTAACATAGTATCTATTAGAGGGTAATAAAGAGGAAGAGGAATATCACTTTGGGCCAAAACTAAGAAGTTTGAGGGAAATCTTTATAACCAAAGTTTTAAAAAAATACCTTTTAATCCCAAATGGAGAAGAATAGTGAAGAACGTCATAAGGAAATGGAAGAAATAAATTCATTAAGAACAGCAGCAGCTCAAAATGGAAGTTAGCAAGGTGGTAGGCTATCTTTCCAAATCACAGGATATTAAGACTGAAATAAATACAGGTAATAATCAGGATAGATTTAGACATTTATTTAGATATTCAATCACAGTAGTTGCCCCAGTTTCCTTATTTTGAAGATGTCAGGGTTGCTTTCCTTCAAGGTGAGTTGGAATAATGTGAATAATTTGTTTGGGTTTTTTTCCCGTAACATTGGCTCTTCTTTAGATTCGCGAATATGTTTGGTGTTGGCACATTATTTTCTTCTCATCTTAACAACATTTTGCTGTTTTTGATACAAAAATGTACATGCTTGAATATGTATGAACATATGGTACCTAGCACAATGGCCACCTAACTGGGACATTTGGGGACTAGCAGTATAAAAATAGAGGAGGAAATAGACTTATCCACAGACAAAGTAATCCCTGAAGTATAGCTCCACCAAACTGCAAAATTTTAGCTTCAAAGTCTCCCTTAGTTATACATCACATGTTTTCAAAATGGACAAGTCATTTGTAGGCAAGAGTTCTAGTTTTATGAACTTTTTAAAGTATGGAATTAAACACAGAGCTCACATTCCAACCAGATTTTTTTCCTGGGGTACAGTAGCTATATGCAGATAGGCACATAACATAAAATTCTGTTTTTAGTCTAGATTTACTTATTGCAGTTTTTCCAAAGCATTTAAAAACCCCTACTCTTGTTTTTAATAAATAGTTCCAGTCAGTTCCCAATATTGTTAGTACAGCTCATTAATATCAACTGTCTCCTGTACTCTCTTCCACTTTCAAAATTAATTAAACTAGTGGCACATTAACTTCAAGGAAGAGGCCATAGCTTTATTTATGCAGAAAACAATAAGAACATAAATCAAGAGGAGTAATCCTAATGTTTTGGAATTGACCTTATGAAGGGGTACTTTGCCAAGTGACAACAACATCTGTTCAAATGGAAAAAACAAACATAACAAGTGAAAGGAACATCCACTTCTCTCTCAAATATTGTGGAAATATTACTCATTGCTTGCAGTCACCTGCCACATCAAAAACCCTCTTTGGTGCCCATTATCCCATCTGCTGTACCATTAACAGTCAGTTTTCTTTTGCCTTATAATTTTTTGCCCATCAACAACTTTAAAATCTTTATTTGAATACAAAGATACTTAATATTATTATTATGATAACTGATATGGTATTTGCCATTCTTCTCTGCTAATATTTTTAAAGTAAAGTTAGCCTTCTGGACCTTACAATCTTTTATAAATATATGTATATTTATACATGAACACTAGCACTGAATTAGCTTAAAACAGCTACAGAAGTTTGATACACTAAATAGCTGTAGAAGCTTGTAAAAGGACTGTTTTCTTTCTGCAGCTGTTGAAACAGTTGGCAGCATGTATCAGAAAGAAATGTTTGTGAAAACTGATATTTCATTGGATCTTTATTCACATATCACTGACTAAAAGGTGACACACCTTCCCCTGTGGGTGAGCCACTACCAGATCCACAGCTGCAGGCAATATTTTGGCTCTGCAGGCTGGGAGCAGGAAACCCAAGTGTGGTGCCTAGGTGATATGCTGAGGATGCTTCCTTGGGCACACAGCTGGAGAAAGAAGGCTTTCCCTTGCATGCTGTAGGCTGCTGCAGGACTCCAGCTCTTTGCTCATTCTGCACAGCTACCAGGCTATGAAATCCAGCCCGGCTGAGGCAGCATCTCCCAGGAGGGAAAGAATGGAGGAGTCCTGCAGTCTAAGTGCAACCTGAAGGGTGTTGGCACCTGAGTTTTCACCAGCCTTTCCTCTTGAAGCCAAGGACCAGGATTCCATTACCCACCTCCGAGGGTCCCTGTTGACTTTCCAGATTTATTTCCGCATGCACCTGCATCTAGTTTCCCCCATTATCACACAGGAGGAACAAGCTTTCTGATTTGTAATTAAAACACTTTGGATGATGTGTCAGACAGATGCTTACCAACCCTTGGGGACAGACTTTGATCACAGGTTCTGAATATATACTGCTGATTGATATTTAAAGTAATAATTCAAGAGACCCTTTTCCCCAGAAGCTTGTATGTCTTTGTAGATCTGTGAGAACTGATTATGTTCAGTCTGTATCCTTGTGATCCGTCTTTTGTGATTTAGTTTAATTGAGGAGTTAGACAACCTTTCTCCTCTTTCCCATGACACAGCCCTCTCCCTCTTGGCCTCATGTCACCTGTCCCGTGTAAAAGCACCTGGATTTCTGCTCAGGACTAGGCTTCTCCTCAGTTCCTCCATTTCTGAAAGTGCTCGTGATATCCACAGAATATACTGGAAAAGAATACCGAGCAGGTGTGGCAATTTGGAATCTAAATTAGCAGAAAGTATTTGGGAAAGTTATTGTTCTGGTTACCAAGCTAAAAGACTTCTTTCAAGACCCTTTCTTTGCTGGGTGTTGCTGAGAGCACCCACTCCGATGTGTGACCTTCAACAGTGTTCTGCAGTAGGCCTGAGTTACACCTGGGTACAAATTTGAATTAATGTAGGAGGCTTAAGGTTTTCTTCCCTTAAAGGGCTTCCTTCTGGAAGACTGTGGCAAAAGTTGACTGAAGCAACTAATAGAGCTTTTGCCAAACACAGCATGTTCTATTGATTCCTCAAGGGTATCAAACATTTAGGATAAAGAGGACTGATTGCTGATGCACCTGTATTATTTAGACCTTTTAATGTTGCTTAGCCAGCTTCCACTCTGACAGAGTCATCCCAATGTGGTTATCACTTCACTCTTCTAGCAGCCTTTTAGCCCACCATGTTCCTTCTCTCTAGAAAAAGTAAAGGTGTTCGTACTGTGCATGCTTCCTCATGTGTTCTTTAATATAGCCTTGAGACAAATAAAACTGGGATGCAGCAGATAAAAAACACTTTCTTGTTCCCTTTAGATGACACATTATCTTGTCACTGCTTTTAGTGGATCTAATCAGGCAGCCTGCCACCTCCAAAAAGCTACCAGGACTTTTAAGACCAGAATCCTGCTTTTGCTTGAGCAAAAACTGAAACAGTGCTAAAAACATCTTTTAAAACAGAACAACTTGTGAATAGTTAAGACAGACAGAATGAAAGGCATCACAAACATGCACCCTAAAGAGCAGCCTCTTTCTTCTAGGTTTTCCCTCAGCCTGGAGGCCCTTCAGGGACTTCCTGTGCTGTGGCCATCCAATCCAAATGCAGCTCCATACCATGTTATCTCATTCCAGGAACCTCACTTTTTTCCCCTCATCTTGTCCCAGAGTTGCCTTTGTGCCACCCTTTACTCATCTCATCACTTTCTCAGTACTTACAATGCCCACTCTCCCCTGTGAGACACAGGCTGCTCTGGGGAAGCTTCCCTTCCCAGCACATTCAGACAGCACCCGCAGTGTGCCAGGGCAGGGGATGGAAAAAATGACTAAAAAAATTCCCTTTTTATCCAGGGACTTACACCTAATCCAAGCATTTCTTACTTAAAGGAATCAGGCACAGCAAACAGAAGAAGAAAATGTCATGTATCATGGTGCTAAAAATGAGAAAAAAATAATGAGTGTATAAATATAGATGTTTATGTAAATATATATGCATATATACATATATTTTGCACATATGCAAAACTAGATATATTTATATACATACAAATTCAAAAGCACAAGGAAATAACTGTAGATGGGACTATATATTTTTGTGATAGGAAACAATAACTTTATTTCTGTGTTGAAAATATTTTGGGAAAAAAATTACAAAGATCCTGATTAAATACCATTCATAGAACTGAAGGATGCATATGGTGGTGCTGATAACAGCCATTCTCTCATATATTCCAGACCCTTTGTTCTGTATATCCCTCCTGTACCTATGCCCCATGGTGCGTGACCGTATGCTAAGTACCTTATAATACAAAACTCTGGGGTGAACTAGTTTCAGTTTCACCTGGTGATGCTTTTCTACTTAAATATTCAGTGGTTGAGAAAGACAAAAGCACATCAACTTAATTGTGGGGCATATTTAATTGAAATTCTTGTTCTGAATAAGATTTTCATGTCTCAAATCCAAACATTCATCTGAAAGATATTTAAAAGGCAGCATTTGCTCAGTATCTGCAGTTAATACAGGCCACTAGGCTCAGAAGACAATCTGTCATACTTGGGGGAATAAATGAAATACCCTTAAAGCCATCAGCTTCTAGAGTCAGTCTTGATTCATACCCAATACTTACAGGGTCAGAGTCAAGGGGAGATACTCTGTGTAACCACCCCAATATACATCATAGTGTTGTAAGAAGGAGTCCTTGTTACAGTATGGGATTAATACCTTTCAAGCTGGGGAGAAAATTGATTTTGTGCCTCCATCAACCGAGATGAATGCCCTAACCAGGCACGAAGAGAAAGAAACAGGATCTGTATCACTTTCTTCCAAGTTTTATTAATCTACTCTTTCCTACATTTTTAAGTAGAAGAACCTATCAAATAATTTTAAGTGAACTGGACTATTTTTAAACAATAATTTTATCAAGAAGAAAAATATTTCCTGTGTTACACCAAGGCTCCTACACTGAATATAGGCAGTTAACTGATTTCTGCTTGAAAAGTTGTTCCACCTGTTCTGAAATTTTATGAAATAGGATACTTAAGACTGAATTGTGTCAGCTTCTTACCCTGCCTTTCAGTCTTAAAAGTCTTCATAAACTCCTTTTAACTATTCAGGCAGCCTACAGCAATACACCATTGGAACACAGGAACTCACATAGGACTCACAAAGTTAACACAGTCTGCCAGAAAATCTCAGCCATAAAATAATAATGCTACTTCATTAAGAAATAATCCATTCATTTAAAGGTTATGTATTAATTCACTAAATTGTTTTGTATAGAATTCATATTACAATGAAACCTTTGAATTTCTTGCTCTCTAATATTAAGTAATAATGAAATGAGAGCAAAGTACCATTTTAAAACTTCCAATTTGAAATTATGCTTTAGCTGTAATGAGACATCTATCTAACTTCTCAAAAGTATAATTTAATTACTTAAGTCATGAAAAATATGACTTATGTTTCAAGTAGCATCTATCACAATTACACATATGCACTGAATCCCACTCACCACTAAGATCAGCACATTATGAATGATAACTCCTCATTGAGACATACCAGTAGGAGACATTTGAGGATGAAGATTTATGAACAGGCAAAGCTTCATTTAAATGAATGAAGCACAATATTTACAAGCAGCAAAACTTCTGACCTTCATATTTCAACTTCTTTCATTTTTTTGTGTTCTAATGAAAAATGAGTGTTTTAAAATACATCCTGTTTTGTAAATAGATGCTGTTTTGTTTGTATACAGATTCTTGTAAGATATGTTTTTGCCACTAAAAACAAGCCAAACCAACTTCAGTCAACCAAAATTTTTTAGCTTAATCTAAGCATAAGATCTTTGAACCCAAACAGAAGATTGGAACATTATAATATTGGACAGGGAGCTTTAAGTCTGCAATTCGGTTGTCGCTAACAATAGCTTTTACTGTGGAAAAAAACCAGCAATAATAGTAAATTTCATTTATGAAGTGCTGCTCTCAGAGTTCCAGGGAGTTTTGCATCCCAAGCAAGTAAAAGCAGCACAGGAAAGAGATCTTTTAAATTCTGCTTTAAAAAGCCAAATCCACAAACTGCTTTCCAAATATAAATAGGAATTTCATTTCGTTGGAAAACATACAGTAAAAGCTCAGACACCCACAGTCTTCAAAGTATTTTTAGACAAAATCATGAATTTTGATATTCTGACCTAAAAATTATACCATTAGGAAAGAGAATAAAAGAAAAATTGAAGAACTAGGACCCAATATTGCCAGAGTCCTTATAAAAATAAAAAACCAAACACAAAACTTTAAAATCAAAAACATAATCAAAAGAAGGACACTACTTCTGTATTTTTATATTTTCATGTATTTTTCTTATATCCATAATTCTGAAGAAAAATCTTTAACTCAACAAAGCAATAGACCAGACTATAAATATATTTATATATATAAAAATAAGTATGACTATATATGTCACTAATGAGTTCTGCAGGGTTCCATCTTAGGCCTGTGCTCTTTAACATCTTCATAAATGACTTGATGCAGAACTGGAAGGGATACAGAGCAAGTTTGCAGACAATACAAAACTGGGAGGAGCTTGACTCCTGTGAGGGCAGAGAGGGCCTGCAGAGAGACCTTGATAAATTGGAGGACTGGGCAGTCACCGACCAAATGAAGTTCAATGAGGAAAACTGCTGGATTCTGCACCTGGGATGGGGCAACCCTGGATGTATGGACGGACAGACTGAAGAATGAGATGCTGGAAAGCAGTGCCATGGAAAGGGACCTGGGTGTCCTGGTCAATGGCAAGTTGAACATGGGTCAGAAGTGCCCTGGCAACCAGCAGGGCCAGCTGTGTCCTGGGGTGCATCAGGCACAGCATTGCCAGCTGGGAAAGGGGGGGGATTGTCCCGCTCTGCTCTGGGACAGCCTCACCTCAAGTTGTGTGTGCACTTTTGGGCACCAGAATATAAAAAAGACATTAAGTTATTGGAGAGTGTCCAAAAGAGGGCCACAAAGGTGGTGAAGGGCCTTGAGGGGAAGCCATATGAGGAGCAGCTGAGGTCACTTGGTTTGTTCAGCCTGGAGAAGAGGAGACTGAGAGGAAACCTCTTTGCAGTCTACAACTTCTTCATGAGGGGAAGACGGGCAGCCAACACTGATCTCTTCTCTGTGATGACCAGTGTCAGGAACAAAAGGAATGGCCTGAGCTTGTATCAGAGGAGGTTTAGGTTAGGAGAAAAAGTTTCTTCACCCAGAGGGTGGTTGGACCCCAGAATGGGTTCCCTGGGGAAGCGGGCACAGCATCAATCCTGACAGAGTTCAAGAAATGTTTGGACAACATTTGCAGGAACATGTTGTGACTCTTGGGGTTGGTCCTGTGCAGGGTAAGGAGTTGGACTCAATGATCCTTGTGAGTGCCTTCAAACTCTGCATATTCTATGTTTCTCTGATATCATATCCTAGTGGACAATGGAATAAAAAAGAAAAGTTTGACTTGTGATTCCAAAGATATGTGGCTCTGGCCCTTGAAAGCAACCATATATTAAGAAAAAAAAGGATTCTCTTTCCTATGATGGGAACAGAAAATGGACTTCTTCTGTTGCACCTGCATTTAGACTTCTACCCTGAAAGAACCAGATTTTTTGTGTCATGACCAAATCCTAATCATTAACCAGGTTGTGTGCCATAATCTGGAATTTTTTTGTGCTGTCTGTAGAAAACAGCTATAATCACAAGGATTTTTCATCATGTCATCACTTTGTCTTAGTAGTTTTATGTGGACAAATCAATACTTATTTCTAAGTGACAAGTTCTATCAGAAAATCACTATTTATTAATCATTTAAAAAAATTTATAATGCTGTTACGTTGCAGATGAAGAGCTGCAGTATTCTGTTTATTTGGTCTGTATGAAATTTAAGGAATAAACAAACATCTTTTTAATCACATAACTGAGTATTGTATTTTTATTCTTTTTCTTTATGAGAATGTATATTACATGGGTAAATGAGGCAACAAGGAATGCATCATGCCACCGAAGAGAGGACATACCAGTGGAAGCAGGTTTTACCTACTATGAGACTTGAGATTAATTATATCTGTTCACAAATACATATTTATATAAATATAGTGGAAGGATCTTGACATTGAATTGGAAATTGACATATTCAAATGTGGCAATGAAGTAGATCATCTGTTATGTTAATGAAGCAGATTTATAAATGTTGTAATTGCATTAATCAAATGGGCAAAAAATAAAACCTTCAGCCCCACTCAGTGTTCAAAAAATACCCAAACCAAAACACAGGTATTCTTCTTTGAGGTGTGCAATCAATTACCAATGATAATTACAAAGGAGGAGAAACTTCATCATTAATGGAACAAGGGAAAGAAATAGAATGCTAAAACCAAATGCCAAAGGTAAGGCTAACATCAACTCACAAAGGTGCATATACATTAAACATGTCACATCTACGCTGCTTTAGAGAAGGCTACAGCATTTGGTGATAAACAAGGCAAAATTTCAGCCACAATTAGTCCAGGCTCCCAAACCTTCACTCTAATACCACGTCCAGTTACCAGTTTATCCTGCTACAATAATTTCTTTACCTCTCCCCTTTTCTATACCTTTCAGAAATATATCCAGTGTTAAACCATCATTGCTCAAAAATCAGTACATGTGTCTTTCATTTTGCTTAATTTAAAACTTCTGTAGACAAAAACATTTATTGTCAGTGTTTTAACTGAAATTACATTTTTCTGCAGTCATCCTCTACTTCTAAATGAGAAACAGTTTTACATGCTCAGTGCTGAAAGCCATTGATCATGAGATTTGAAACAATAGGTTTGTGGTGTTCTTACAGCTGAGCTCAGGCAAAAAAGTCTTTAGAGTGTGAGTGGTTAACAGAAAAGCTGCTGAGTGGCACCAGCTGGGTCATGAATATAAAAGTGCCTGTTGTCCTTTTAAGTCTGCACTTTAATAAAGCGTAGTGAGAAAAGGTCTATCAATTTTCTTTGACTAAGATCCTTCTTGGCAGATAGTAAGCCATGTGCTCTGTGGAGCTGAATCTTACCGGGTGTTGCCATGCAGCCTCCATGATGAAGCACAAGGAATTCTTCCTGATGTTACAACCCCTCATTTGGGAGTCTGTCCAGATATCTTTAGCCAGGAGCACAGAGACTCTGCAAGTGGTGTATACACAACTTTAAAGATGTTTTAGGGAGCTATTTGGCCAAGCACTGTCATGCTCATATTCCCTGATACAGCACACCAAGACCGTACACCACAGCACACAGGTGCCAGACAGGTGGTCCCCACAGGGCAGCAGTGTTAGCCTCAGTATCTACCTGTGACTGGTCCTGGATGTTGCTGAGCTGCTGTCTCCCATCAGCTGACAGCTCTGACCACTCAACCCAACGACCCCCAGCAAAACTAATTAGCTTCCCTGTTTCTCTTTTGGGCTTTAAATGATTCCTTGCTGTTGTTTTCCCTCTTGCTTTATTAATGATGCTGTATCAGCAATTCTATTTCTGTAACTTATTTTATCTCTATAGGCTGTCTTGTGGCTCTTTCTCCACAGCATGAGCCAAGGTATCACATCTAAGGCCTGTGGGCTAGACCATGGATCCTTCATATCCACGCAAGTAAACCCCTGGAATAGGGGGAGCACATGGCAAAGATTTCAGGGAGAGGGTTTCATCAGAGATCCTCGAGAAGACCTGCAGGCATAAAGCTGGCACAGAAGCAGTAAGTTTTGTAAACCTCATCAACAATGACTTATATTCCTCACTGCTATAGACTTGTTCATTGATTTAGTACCTACTTGTTCATGTATACACAGGCAATTTTTTTATTAACAGGCTTCATAATAACTTTGTTTCTCACACATATAGAGAAGAACCAGTTGCAGTAACTGAGATCATGAATGCAGATAGAACAGATTTCACAGCATCTGCATGCTTTATGCTTGAAGTTATTTCCTCTTTTTAAATAATTATTTTCCTAAAGTCTGGCTCAGTCTTCTATGAAGTATTACAAGAGAGCAGTGTGAGATTAAAGCTAAACATATTATCCAATTAATAATTAAAAAACAAACATTAACTTTCAAAACCTTGCATATTAAAATAAAAAAGAATAGAACCATCTATGTTTATTAAAAAAAGTCAATTAGATTGCTTTTTAAAGCAATATGTTTCACAAATTGTGCCTAAAGACAGTAAGAAATACTTGTCCCCTAAGATGAAATCAGAAATGCAGAAGTAGCAGAACCTCTGCTGCATTGTTCTGTGTTAACAGTGATTTTCATTTCCAAACCAACACAGCAGTTGTTCATTTCTTCATCTGAATAATGAGCAAAATGTCCACTGACCTTTTTCTGTAGTTCTCTGCCTATAATCATGGAGCTAATACTGCATTGTATAGCACTCTGATTCACAGGGTGGTCAAATGTGACTGCCAGTGTGGAAATTCTAAACAATTTTTACAAGCATCTCTTTCAAAACATGAGAAATAGAGTTTTATATAAGTGTTCTGAAACACTAGGACAGGACTCCTGAGGTGGATAACGGTTGGTTTTATGTGAGTAATGGCACCACTCCATGAACTGCTGAACTCATGTACAAAATGTTCTCCATATGCCTCATTGATATAGACCATTTGATTGCAAATGTGCTCTCTGGTATTAATCAGTAGATTGTTAATCTTAATATCATCTTGTGTTGTCACTAGACATTTAAATAAGTAAGTAATATAACAGGGAACTTTTTCCACTGATATGCCAGTAAATGTGCATTAGATGTTTCTGCATGCAGTGAAAGACTGCAATAAATATAGATAGCACAGAAAAACTCATCTGGCAACAACACAGAAAACATAGTAGTTTTGTATATAGCCTCCAAAGTTTTTCTACATAGTCCTAAGAATCCAAAGAAGTCTAATGAGTTTCCACAAGCCTCTTGCTTTCTCTTACCCTCAGGTTTTATAGTAGAAGACAGAGGAGTGTGTAAGTAGCTCCAGTAGCTCTAGAGTTTGTTGCATTTTTCTTTGCCACCTCTTTTTTTTTAGAACGAGTGACTTTATTGAATAGAGAATTTTAATTTGTATAAGCTAGAAAGAGACAACAGGTGTATCACAGAAATAAAGACATAAGGCTAGGATTTGGTCTATGTCTTAAACAAAAGGTAAATATTTTGGGCATGGTATCAATGAAGAAAATGATTTACTTGTAAAGAATAAGTTTATAAGAAAAAGAATATAAAATGGTCCTGGCACAGAAACACAGCATAACAATAAAAAAAACTTCCTGCATTATCTTGCTATTATTGTAAGATACAACCTTGTTTTACCTCAAACCCTGTTGAGTTGCTTGTCTCCAGTCCACTCTTTAACCTGCTTGAGAAGCTCTCAGAGGCTGGAGGAGATTGCTGGCTTGAAACATTTCAGGTACGTGTGTTGGGGGAAAAGGCAGGTCTTGCTCTGGCAT
Source organism: Corvus cornix cornix (assembly GCF_000738735.6). NCBI lineage: Eukaryota > Metazoa > Chordata > Aves > Passeriformes > Corvidae > Corvus > Corvus cornix. The sequence continues at coordinate 44,026,146 of NC_046334.1, forward strand.
GGTGATGCTCTGGTCTGCACTCCCCACCCTAATCTAGCCCCAGAGTGACCAGATGACCAGAAGACCCACCTGGGGGAAAGGCTCAGGCAGGCCAAAGGGTATTTAACCTGAGATACAAGGCAAACGCAACTTGACCCTACCTCCTGTTGGAGGTTTTATCACCTGAACATCACTGAACCAGGAGTAATAGTTATGTTTGTTAATTTCTACATCTTTTTGGTCTTTTTCTCTTTCTTCTTCTAATTCTCCCTTTCAGATTTTGTTTAGTAACTCAAAATGTACAGGCTTAGAGTTTGCTGATGGGCTAAGTCAATGCTTTGAGAAGTGTTTTATGTTGATTGAGTGCTGTTCTAAACCTTCTGCCAAAGTTCTTTGATTTTCTAAAGCTGCAGTAAAGTTTTTTTTGTGTTTTGACCTCTTGAGAATAACTCGTCAGCATTTCTCCTGTGCATCTAACTCAGGAGTACATGAAAAACCATAAGCCCTTTTAAGTGGCTTGTGGAGTGAGCTTTCTGGGCCCTACAGGAGGTCACTGCACTGAAATTAAGAAACCCTTTTCCCCCATAATTTCCAAGCAAAGTTATTTTTTGCAACATCTATATCTACTTTTATTTTAATTTTGAATTTGCCCTCTTGAATTTTAAAGATTCTTCCCCACAGATGGCCTACTTGTGGAAACTTTCCTGTCTGACCATCCAGGAGCCACTCTGGCAGCCACATTCCCATTATTAGAGACTGACTGCTGGGATCAAGGCCCTTTCACAGCAGGTGGTTACAGTGTCCCAACAGGTGCCCTGCTTGGCTCCCTACACAACCTACATTCACGTACTCAGACCCGGTTTCCTCAACTCAGGATTCCCGTAGCAGTCTCAGATGTCTGGATCCATAAAGTACAAGGCAAGCACATGACCTGACCCTGCCTGCTCTTGGAATTTCTATCAGTTGAACATTACTGGAACCAGGAGTGGTAGTTATGTTTGTTATGTCCTTTGAGGACATAAGGCTTTCTCTTCACCGGGAGCAACATGGAGATGACACAGGGAAACAGGTACAAATTACACTGGGAAGGGTTTCATCTTGATCTAAGAAAGAAATTTTTACAATGTAAACAATTAGTCACTGAAACTACCTCCCCAGGGATGTGGAGGAGTTCCCATCATTGGAGGTTTTCAAGGTGTCATCGGACAGGGTGCTAGAAAATCTCATCTGGCCTTCCTTTTCCACAAAAGGTTGGACCAGATGATCTTCTGAGGCTTCTTCCAACCTCAGCTGTTCTATCATTTTGTGATTCTATATTACTTTTCTAGAATCTTTTCTATAATTACCATGCAATAGGACACCATAAATTTCACCTTTTAATAAATTTATATGTGTTGGATTTTTTTGTTTGTTTGTTTGTTTTTTTCCAATCGTATTTGCAACATCTTTTCATCATGTCTTCGATACATGCATTACTATAACAGCTCTTGCACATCACATCCATTTTCTTTCTTGAATTCATCAGTGTACCCTCCTTTTCTTTATTTTCCTCATCTTGATCATTAAAGTGAAAAGTAGAAATCAGTAATTCATCTTATCTCATTCTCTGTATTCTACAGCAAGATGTGTTTTTTCATGCCAGCTTCAATCCTAAATGACTGATGCATCAATTTGAATAAATTCATTTAAAAGCTTCCTTTGTTTCATTAGGAAACTGTAGTCATGTATTCTTTACAATACTAACAAAGGGTTTGTCACCTTCTAATCAACTTTGACTTGGAAAAATGTGACTGACCATCACACAAGTTGTCACTTTTTTAATATCTATGATGACTGGGCATATGCATTTTTCCCCTGTAATTTAATTTACCTCAGCATGAAGGATGATCAGTGAATTCTCCCACGTTCTAACCAAGGTTTTTCCTCAGCTTCTGTGCTACATCTTGATACCTTTATCCTGTCCTCTATAGCCTCCTCAGATTATCAGTTTTTATTAATAAAGTATCTTGAAATACTTTACATTAGCTATGTTCAGTAGATGCCTATAGACCTTGCAATATAGAATCTGAATTGCATTCCTTGCTTGTTCTTCTTCACCATGTTTGAAACCTACCAACATCTGCAATTGACTCCCTAGTCAATGCATCATCTCTTCCTGCGACACTTCCATAACATTGATCACATATTTCCTATATAATCTAATTGTCTTTTACTCCTTTCCATAAAACAACCATTTTGCTTTCTTTTAGCTCTTCTTTGTTTTTGGTCTTTCCCCCCCCCATTCCTTCTGTTGCACTCTTTCCACGTGATCTTTTACTTCTCCAGTCCTCCTTCTGTTTGTCTTGAGAAAGAAATTTAGTGATTCATTTACAGACTCCTGAGTTCAAAAAAATATGCTATCTTATCTATCTTATCTTATCTCTTATTGCCAACATCTCAGGGACCACCAGAATGCAGCTGAAGGCTAGGCCACCATAAAGACTGCTATGAGATACCCACGGTCACTCACTATACCACTCATTTCTAGGTCAAGTAAGATGTCTTTTCCATCTCAGCAATGCAACTATAGTAGTGAAATTCTCAATATATTGAATTGCCACATTTGTATTTGTCTTCAAACTGGAAGGAACTTCTGACATTATCTTGAACACAGAGTTCTACACCTAATGCCCCAATTTATCAGTTAGCCACTTTTTGTCCTGAATTTTTCCCCTTATGTCAAACTAAGCAGTGAGAAGCCAAGGGAAAAAAATTAAAAGATCATTGTATACCTCAGTCATGTAAAAATTATCAAGCCAAGTACCAAAAAATAATAGATTTGAAGAGTAGATTTTTAAGAAAGACTAATTTTTTTGTCATGTTTAAAGCAAGTAGGATAATATCTTTTAAATCACCTTAATTTTTTTTGTCATGCTTAAAGCAAGTAGGATAATATCTTTTACATCACCTTTTTATTCACTGTAGAAACTTGTTATGTAATGTCAAGTTCTAATTTAATTTTATATGATCCCAGAAGCTAAATCTCTTTGAGAGGCTCTAAGATGGTTGGAAGCAGTGATACTAAGGGTATTAGTCTCAGATATCCCTTGGCTTTTTTTCCTGGAAGAGTGAGGCATCGCACAACAATTTACTATGTCTTCTTATGAGACTAAACTCCAGAAATGAAAAGGAAAGAAAATAAAGAGAAAAAAACCCCAAGCAAACAGATTTTTGGCTTATTCATTTTTTTCATTTCTGTGAAGTCACTATGCCTTCATAGAAGTTAGTAGAGTTGAAATAAAATTTTGAACAAAAAAATATAGATAAGGGATTCATAGCTCTTTAATGTCATTCCTGAATGATAAGGTTATCAGTGCAAGAGAAGGAAAATCTTGTTACTTTCATGGTGAGGTAATAATTTGCTTTCAGCCTATGCTGTCCGTTTAGGCTACCCTGCATTTTCAAAATTATGTTTTGCATGGGAAAGAACTGCGAGCTGACGCTTCAAAATGTGAACAGTTATTTATCAGGTTCAAAAGGACCAATCTCTTAATTCCATGAGCATTTCTTTGTGCAGACCAGAAAGGACTTGAACAACTACTATGCATTACTTCATGAATCATCCTTAAAAAGGCATTTTTTTTTTAACCGTTAACGTTATTTCCACTAAACAAAATGGCAGGAAAATAATTTTTATTCTATTTTCTAATTAAAAATAATTTCTTCAGGCTTTCTGAAAAGATGTGTACCAGATTCATATTGTTAAATATCAAAGCTCAAACATTTCATTTAACATCATTGTAATGGATGTTCTTATTTGAGTTCTAATTGGCCTATAAAAGTCTTCAATTCTCTTGCTGATGTGTTTACTTTTTGCTACACACGGATACTCATTCATTTTCATTGTCTTCCAGTCAAGGTTTCTGTTTTCCTTTAGCAGACATCAGCAAATAACATTAAAAAAATCCTGATTTTGTGTAAATTCTTTTCTTTTGATGTAACTTATTCTCTGTAGTGTCAAAATGCAACAGCAATCACCTCATACTCCACATCACCTGGATATGTTGTTATATTTGCCAGTATTTATTAAATTTTTCCATTTCCCCTGCTGGGGAATCCATATATAAAGTAAGCCCATATGCCATACACAAGATCGGTATATACAAAAAATAGTGTGTGTGCCTTCAAAATCCCTTTGTTGTAACTAGATACCATTTTAATATTTGTCTAAAAATATCACAATTCTTTTACACATACTCCAAGTTCTGCTTTACATTTATTAACACTAAGCATTTATAATAGAGTAACCTTCCCTCTCTTCTTTAACAAAAAAAGATGAAAGTTAATTTATTACATATCAGAGGAAAAAATTTCGTGGCCATAGCCAGGGCTCAGGGAAAGCATACAGTAGGTAAAATTTTGCCATGAACAGTCTTGTGAAAGAGTTTTGTTCCTGTGATAGTTAGAATTTTGCTCTTACTAAATTTTAATAGAGTTATGCTTTAAATCATGCGTGATCTCCAAGCATCTACTCTAGTAACATTAAAAGCATAAGTATTTAGATATGCTTTATGTAATAAAACAAGTATTTGGCATAAGTATCAAGACTAAGGGAATGAAAGTAATACATTTAATTATTTTAAATTGATTATTTTAAACAAGAAGTAATTAAAAAAAAGAATTTGAATGCATTTAGGTACAGTTTAACCAAATGGCAATTTATGCCCTGTAGAGCCAATCTGTTATAAATATTCATTATCTCTGTTCTTGTAACAAAAATACAAAAAGATTTTCCTATTTGGCACTGCAAAGTTAAAAGGCAATGGCACATCCCATAGACAGATATCATGGCAAAAAAAATGAAGAGGGTTCTTACATAAGTTTATATTTCTTTGCATGAAATTATTCTCAGAAGACCCAGTGGAAGGTTCAAACCTGTTTGGTTTGGATCCTCTGATGTGGATGAGGCAATGTTGAGGCCAGTGGAGAGTATGATCATTTTTTTCAGCACAATTGTTCTAAAGAATTTCAGCCTGATATTCACCAGTGTTGCCATCCCAGTGCAGTTTACATCTTACCCAAACCTTCTGCCTTTAGTATAAGTTTGTCTGTTCTGTTATGCACAAACAAAACCCTGAGGCAGGGAGGCTTCTGTGGCAAATCTGATAGCTTTGCTTGAAAGCTAAAGCCAAATACAAACACATTCACGTTTTGCCTTTGCAGGATTCTTTCACAAAACCTATTTTCAGAAGGGAAAATTTGCCACATATTATTGAGATAGATCTTATTTAGATTTAAGCAGCCAAAAATAGCAAATGCCATAGGTTAGTCTTATGCTTAGTGCTCCAGCTGTGGTGTAGTTCATTAACAAGTCTGCTAGAGGAAATGATAAGAATTTACTGCTAGGAAACTTCTAAGGTGATTTTCCCAGCTTTCTCCCAGCACTATTATTAGGCGCTACCATCTATCTTACCTTAATTTTAAGTCATTGACCTACTCTTATTCTCTGTCAGAACTTCTTAATAGTTTTAGTTCAAATGGAAAATGAAATGAAAAGCGGAGGAGATGAAGTATCAATATATGACTTTTTTCTTATAGTGAAAAATGAGATAAAATCTAAAGACAAATTAATGGACAAGGTACCTAACTTATTGCAGTATCCAAATAAAAATTCTAAAACATAGCACTGTCTTTTTTCAAAAATGTCAAAGTAACCCAAGTCTACTAAAGCTTGACTTCAGGAATGAACCATTGGAGCACATATCTTTCAAGGAAGTAGAAATTACTCATTTTGCATGTGGATCAACTCAAGAAATCCAAGTATACATGGATGGATTTTGCTACTGACATAATGTTATTGTAGAAAAAGATGACATTTAGTATGATGTTCCAACCAAAGAGATAAAAATCAGTGCCAGTATGAAAGCCAAAAGTGCCTGTGTTATGCATTTCTGTAACTAAATGGAAGATGTCAAAATATCTGATTTTAATGATAAAGTAAAAAATCGACACCTGTAGTTGTAGTGTATATGAAAGCACTTGAACCAGGATAATCTTTGAAATTAAATCTCCCACATCAAAGAATTATTGCTGAGTTTTATTTCCTGGGGATAGTAAATATTTCTAAAAGGGTTTAAACTCAAGTTCTGTTTATAATTGAACAGAAGAAAACATTTGATCCACAGTTTTAAGTAGCTTTTGTCTACCACAAAAGCCACAAACCAACAGCCAGTTTGTATGTCGGGAAGGCAACAGAAAAGGAAGCGATGCTTTGAAAGGGTGGGAAAATGGGCAGAGTAGATGAACATCCACCAAATTTTTTAAAAAGTCAAAATATTTCAAAGAAGATATGAAAGCCACAAAAATCTGAAACAAGACATAGTCTCAATGAAAAGCTTCAATGGAGAACATATTTATTTGTGAGAGCAAACACCAATGCTAGCTCAGCAGCAACAGCAATTTTAGCAACAACAGCTCAGCCAGGTACAGACCAAATGTTTATAGAGATTACAAGAGGGAAAAATATCAGCAAGCTAAGTTTAAATTAGAGGGTGATGTATAATTCAGTGTAATATCCATAGGGGCATGTGAACAATTTCTGTTCTGAAAACTTCACATCTGGCACAAGAAGATTGCCTGGTCACAAAGGGGAGAGACTACGTTAAGGGCAAGGGGTAGGAATAATGATCAAAGATCACACAGAGAGTCTATTGTGCATGGAAAATTCAGAAATACCCCCAAGGCTTCATCCTAAAATTTGCTTGGCTCTTTCTTTAATTAAATTAATAACAACATAGTAAGCATTCCAAGTATTCCAATACACAGCAGGTGATTTACTCAAGGGCAATGCAGATGTACTTTATGGTAAAGGCACTGTTCTGCTGAATATAAATCTCAGATGTGAATAACTGAAAATCTTTCAGCAAGTCACCCCTCTCTCCTCCTTATACATAATTTTTACGTGAGCTCTTCATATAGGAAAAGAATAGGAATAACAGTGAAACAAACTATAAAGTAGGAAAATATCCTACAGGAAAACTGATGCTGTAAGAGATCAGCAGGGTCAGTAAATGTACAATGAAACCAGACTATTACAGACAATGTTATTAGTTACACTGGATTATAGGGTTTTTTTTATTTTGTAAGACTTCAACACTAGATATGAAAATCAGAGATCCAGTGTGAAAAACTGTCAAGAAACAGAGAGAGAGAAAGAATTGGGAGATAGGGATCTGCAGTACTGTAAATACATGTTTCTGTGCCTTTAGGAAAAAATATGATACTGGGGAGCGTATTACATTGGAAAGACAATGGGGCGGAGAAGATGCCTTAAGTCTAGTCAGACTCAGCACCACAGCAACAGAGCTTTAATATCCTACTTTCACTAGAAAATACCAAAGTACTTTTCTGGAGATGGGAAAGGGTTAATCAGGAATGAGGTTATATCACCTCAGGTACAGGACCTGTACCCAGGTTCTGTATTTATGCACCCAGGAGCAGCATGTTTATGTTGTTTCATTCCATAATTGTATGTACAAAGCCTTCTATCTGAAGGAGAGATCCATCCATTTAGGTTTCTGAAATGATTAAATTATATCTCCTGTATTGTCTTTTTAGCATATCTGTAGCATAAAATCTTAGCATCTTTGTTGTTATCATTATGAGAATTTTGGATGTCATGGATGTCATGGATTGTTTTTCCAGTTACACAGGGTATAGACCTTTTTTTCAATTTAATTTGATTTTGTCATAACCAAATTTTGGCAGGGGCAGACAGAGAACTGTTGGATCCTTTAGGAGCTAGTTTCCTCTTATCTTAATAGTTCCCTATCTTTCAATTTTCTTACTCCATATGCTGTAACCTGTGCATATATATAGTGGTTTTCATAAAGAAATTTTATTTTTTTAATTCAAGCCATATTGCTTAGTAATATTAATAAAGCAAGCATCTTTCCATTTAGTCCTTGGTCCTAAACCTAAAGATGTCAGAAAGTGATTGTGTGATTTGGCCTTGCTGAAAACTCTTGAAAAATCATCAGAAAAAAATTCAATTCCATCATTTGCAAACATTCAGAAAAATGTTACAATTTCCTCTTTTAAAAATATTTTCATATTCATATTTTGCAAACAATTTACTGTAATTTTCACCAAGCTATATAATGAACAATATCTGGGAAAAACAGCTTAATAAAAATATTCATAAATTACATTTTTCATAAATCATGTTTGATCAACTCATTCTCTTCTACAATAATATTATACTATAATCCTAATTGTACTGGATGAAGAGAGAAGATAGGTGGCAATTATTATCATTCCCTTTCTACTCTTAACTAAAGATGGACATACAGATATAAGTAAATTTTGGTCTGCTTTTCAGTCTCTCTTTATGTGTTTATACAACATCAAACAACAAAAAATACCCCCTCCAACTGTATCCACAAAAAGCCATAAACTTTTTCTTATGAAAAGGACATACATTGATTTCATTAATATAGAATTCTGCTTCAAATGATGAAATTTTTGTACAAATTCAAAAAAGTAATGTTACAGTAATTCTTCCCTACCTAGCAAAAAAACCCAGAACACATGAAAACTAGCCCTTAAAATATTTCTTTACTTACCATCACCAGAATAAAAACCACATACATATACACACACATATTCATATGAATACATATGCACACACACACACATATAATGTATATAATGTATATATTAAAAAATCCTTCTGCTAGCTATTCTTCTGCTCAGGGATTTGAAAATGCTTTCTGGGAAGCCATGATGCACATTCAATACGGGCATTGCCAAACAGGTGAAATGTTAACTGGTGAAATTTCCTGAGAGCAAACCCAAAAGATTTCCTCTCTTTTTTTATCTTTTTTTTTTTTTTAAAGGATCACTTCTAGGCATACTTTAGGTACTTTATCTCCTGAATCTGCTGCAGCAGTAAGGTAGAAAGCTGAAGTGATAAGATTAGCACATGCTTCTTCCTCCTGGCTTGCAAACATTGTGCCATTTGGTTTCTGACCTCTTAAATGAAAGGTGGAAACTTTCTCATGAAACCCTAGAGACTGAATTTCTCAGAAAGGTTATTTTTTTTTGAGGAGATAGAAGGGTTAAGTATTACAGTACAACTAAAATAATATTAAGAGGCCTGAATACAAAAGCCAACTGGCCTGTAATATTAACATATGACAAATAATATATTAGGAGTCTCATACATTTTGATATTTTTGACTTACCTTATAGGTGGATCTTTTTGTCATGATTGGAGACCTTTTTATGGTGATCTCAAGTTGTGAGCTATATACGCTGCTGTGTGTGCAATACTGCAGCTTCTTTATTGACAGCATTGATCTATGGCCTTGCTGGCCTATAAAGACACTTCCAAAAATTCAGGGAGTTTAGAGTCACTCTCCACAGTCAAATACAGACAGCCTGATGGGGAATGAAGAAGTGTGGCAGCTCAGACTATCTCCCTGGCCAGGGAGTGGGTTGCATTATACTAAAATAACATACATGAGACAACACTACTCTGACTCCTTTAAGAATAACTGAAGTGAGGTATAAATAGAAAAAGTGAGGAATAAATACAGTAATTATGACCTGCTGAAGCCATTTTTGTCAAGTAAATTGTCCTTAGCAAGCTCTGGAAAAGTATGACTATAAGTTGGCTAACCTCCTCCTACCTGCATCAGAATGGACTTTTCACTTGGGTGAAGATCTTTTGTTTTAAATGAAATCTGCAAAAGATTAATGACAATTTCTATCTTCTCTTTCCATTTGCTTTCATATATTTTACCTCCACACAATTACTAAATTATTGAATCATATTCTACCCATCATGATAGAGATCTCCTCTCAAAGCATTTTCCACAGAAATTATCCCCCACTTTGCATAGGACAAGATACACTTCATTGTCTCAGAATTAGGTCTTGAAATCATTAAAGGGAACAGTTTCACAAGCTTTGCCATATTCTTCTCATCTGACAGTAATTTCAGACTGCCTCCAGATCTTTAACTGTTTCATTTATAGCTACAGCAAATGTCAATAAAGTTAATATGAATGGAGGAACATTTTTTTAAAAAACATTTAAAACTATAGAAAAGAACAGTGCTCACTGGCATTTTTATTCTCATAAAATTATGTTGTGGCTTCTGTGTTATATGAGGCCACTGTATTGCCTGAAATTAGGTCCCACCTGTGCTGCTGATTGAGCCAAGAAATCAGCCAGGCCCTTCCACACACAATTTAAAACATTGTCTTTTTTCTGCAGTGAGATTATTGAGAGATTGAGAGCAGAGAGATTGAGAGATTGAGAGATGCAGTGAGCTAATCAAGAAAGGAACAAGGAGATTACCAAATAAATCAGTCTTTTGGAATAAATAGTCTGTCATGTGATGACAATTTTTTAGGGTATGTATTGCATCCTATGTATATATTGCACCCTATGTGCTGTTCCATCAGGACCTTAATGGAGCATCAGGTGAAAGCTGTTCCCTTTAAGTTAGGATTTAACAATTTTAACACCTTGAAGCTATGTTTTCTTTGTTTGTTTATACTTTTGTTTAACCGAGTTGGAAACTTTTTATAGAAAAAGTAAAAGGTTATATTAACAGTCCAACATGATGGAACGTTTTGGCAGGACCAAGTAGAGCACAGACAGCAGCAGTGACTTAGGGTCATTATTTCCATTTGAAATGTGCTTTCATCTATTGAAGGTGGTATTTCATACGGGAAGTTTCTTTTCAGGAATTTCATAAAATGGAGTGCCATCCTAGAAGAGACAAGCAGCAGCTAATAGGAGACTGATACTCATGGTCCCAATCAACAATTTTTGAAATAGGGATTTAAATCTGGATCACTTAATCAGACTGCTTAGGAGTAAAGGTGCACTTTCATCTTCATCACAAAGAATCATTTAAGCTATAGAAGGGGAAAAAAAAAGACTCTATATAGGAAAATGGGTTTCATTGTCTGAGTGTATTCCAGTGAGAAGAGCAGAGATCCAAGATTTATATCTTTCCTTAAGGTATTCAGGGAACTACATGTATTCCAAGCATAATCAAGCCAACAACTCAAATTGCTATTGCTCTTTGCTTTGTGGTCACTTCTACTCTCAGTCTCAGGTACCCATTGCTTTTAGAAGTTTATGGGTGAAACCTATGAGTGGTATGGTCTAGATGCCAGATTTCAAAATACAGCTCTTGTCATCTAATAGGAAAGGTAATGCTTTTTCCCACTTTGCAATGCAAGGAAAATTGTTTTAAAGAGAGCTCTAAAACTAAGCACATAAAAGCAGCCCTTGCAGACAATAAAGCCTACATGATGAATGTTTATTCCCAGTGCTACTAATGATAAAGGTTCTTGGCTTGAATGATAAGTGGGTTTGGTATCTATCACTAGAATGTCAGCACCTTAGAGGGCAGATTTTAGCTGTAAGGACATGAGTTTCTGAAAGACCTTCACTTATTAGTTACTGCTTGTTCACAAGGTTAAATCCCATTATGGACAGTCATTCCCTGTTCAGAGTTAATCAAAATGATAGTCAACGTCAATACTAGAAATAAAGCTTACGCGCAACTGCGACAAGCACTTAACAGAATGAAGAGGGCATAAAGGGCTGATGCTATTGGAACAATCACTAGGAGGATGTAAATTTCATACCCAGTGGCTGACTCTTGAGAAACACCATGATTTGTGAAGTAGTTTTAGTTTTTCTGTAGAAAAAAGATATACAGGTCACTTTAAATTTAGAGGAATACAAGCAAACTTATCTGATTGGGATTCTAGAGCCGATTCCAGCAATGGTGCATATCTTCACTGCTGCTCCTTTGAGATAGGGAGAATTTCCAGAATCCAAGAGTTTGGTTCACCAAATCTGAGGTATTAGTAAATTGAAGGACACAATGGAGGTTAAGGAAAAGCAGTAATAAGAGAAAAGTGTACTGTATGATCTCACCATGCTGCACTGCAAATGAAAGTTCTGACTCATCATTTTGTAATGACTGCTGTAACATCATGCTAAATTAATTGGTTTTAGAAATCAGCTGGGGAAGAGTCAACAGGAGTTCAAGCAACTGGCATAAGTAATGATGAGAGGTTTTGTATGAAAGCAAAACAGTATTCTAAGAAGAAAGGTCTACTATTGGTAAGAGATGACAGAGAATACAAACATCATACTACTTTACATTTAGGAATTTGGCTTTAGAGGCATTTGTTATACAGTTGCCTTTTTTTGATTAATATTCAAAAAATGGCCTAGGTACCAAGTTTTCAGCTGATATAAATTAATATAACACTAAACTTTAGTAGATTGATATGGGTTCTTACTGGCTCTTTCCAGCATATAAAAATTGGTCTATAAAGGCAAGAATATAATCCCAATCACAAGGCTGGAGATATCCTACATTTTCATTATTACCATAGAGGAGAATGGGCCTCACTGTGATTTCCAGAAATATTTTCTTGTTTTAGTTTTATCTTTCATGGATAGCAATAATACTTGAATTCTAGTTTTGTTACATTTTGACACCAGACAACCAGTTCATATATACAGAACGAACAAAATGAGCTTCACCTCTGTTTCATGGCAGGAAGGAGGGGAATGTTAAACAAAAGAATTTTATACATGGCTTTTACAACTGTAGAGACAATTTACAAGATGGCTTTTACACTTTCTTTGTCATGTGGCCTCTACCAAAGTAAAATCTACAGTTTCCTTGGAAACAAAATTTCATGCCATTCAAGACTTGGAAGATAAAATGGATTCTTACTCCTTAGTCATGCAGCATTTTGGTTCTGGAGTCAAACATTATCTCTTTGATATGACATGAAAAATCCAAATGGAACAGAAAATTGGATAATGAAAATGAAATCTGACATCTGTGAGAATCTGAATTAAGTGAAGCTTCGTGAAATTGCAAAATTTTTTTGTGATATGCCACATTTAATTTATTTTTTTAAGTTATCTGCCACATATTTTCTTCCTTCAATTCAGAAATCATGGACAAGAGATATGGACTAGAGCACAGAAACACATGCTTCATATCTATTCATACTTATATTCATGTCTCTACTAGAAGTTTTATTTGTTATTTGAGCAAATTACCTTACTTCTCATAAAAGATTTTGAATCCTTTTAACCAAAAGTTTCATTTGGAGGAGGTTGAATGGTTTAAAATTTTTGGAAACATCAAAATAGCTTGTGCTGGCAACCCTGAAAACTTTTTTATGGCAATAAGAAAAAGTAAAGTCTACATTCTCTAATCCATTAGTATGCAAACCCCATCAGTTATTTAATACAAAATTTTCTGGAAATTAATAGAACCTCTCTGAATTCTCGCCTCATCCTGGAGGATTTTGAACACTTTTTTTATCCTTTAAAGGTATTGCATAACATCTTGATGTAGATTGCTTTCACTGCTTTCCACCGAAGTCATTCCATCTTACATGGAATACTTATATATGCATTGAAAAAGAGAGATAACAACTCCAATAATGACCAGAAACAGCAGATTTTTATGTCTTAGATATTTATATAAAATAGAATTTAAGTCAACATGAAAAAATGAAAATTTTCTCATTTCATTCTCCCTTACTAGAGGGAGGGAGTATTCCACAGGCTACTGTGATTAGGAACTTGATTTGTAAGATAGAGCTAAGATAAAAGATAAAATTCCTTCTAGGAGAACTCTATAACTAAGATGAAGTGTAGAAAGGAGCAAGACATATTCCTTAGAAATGGAGAGACATCCTTTAAATTTAGTGTTTCTTTCCATGGTTTTCCTCAAAAAAAAAATTTTTTTTGTGTTGAACAAAACATACTTTTCAACATAAAATAAAAACTTTTAAATTTTTGATGAAAAAGAAGTTTGTTTTAAGTCCATGCAGCTGTGGGGTTTTTTTTCTTCAGTCCTTCCTCAGAAAATATTATTCACACTTTTCCTGACTCTGTGCCTCAGCTGCTCATCTTTAATAAGTACTTAACAATACTTCTTTCTTCTGCTGTTTTCCCATCTATTCTATTTATATGATAACCTTCCAAGAGCAGAAGCTATTCCTCATTTAATTAGAAGCATTTATAGCATTCTAGTCTCAGACATGGCAACTAGACACTATTGTAGCAAATAATGAAAGTTTATCTATGAATAGTGGATTCACACAGAAATTTCACTGGAACAATTGATAACACACAGCAGTACATCAAAATTGCACTGAGTAAGTTGAAATGAGGAGACCATTGGTAGGCAGTGTAATTCCTGTAAGGCTGCATCAGGCTTTAGTTGCTCTTCCAAATTATTAAAACTTTTAGGGAACGGAAGGACGGGTGTTGAAAGATAATGCTGTAGCAACTATTCCAAGGTGTTTTCTTGGGAGGAGACTATTACAGCCAGGACAATAGTTTTCTGATTATTAATAACAAGCCAAGAATCTAAAACTAATTATTTATTAATTATCTGTTTTCCTATTAAATTCATGAGAATGCTCAATCATAGGGACTCCTTTTTGCATATTTTTCAGATTTACGGTTGGCTGTTGTTTCTGTCAGTTGTTTGTTACCTTTAATAAAGATTTGCTTAATCATTATGACTATTACTCATGGTGTATTCCAGGAGAGGCACAAACAGCAAAACCTTAAAATATGACTCCTCTCACACCTGTGAGGACTTGCAGAGACAATAGGAAGCTTAATTCAGTTTTCTGAGCTTCTTAAAGGTTGTTCTATACTCTGAGAGTTCTTAGGCCTCTTGAAAAGAAGCATATATTCAGAAGCATTAATAAAATGTACGTAATTTTTTGCTTGAAATTGATGCATTAAGTACATCAAAGAGGAAATGGAAATGTAACGATTCATATTTTAACCTATTCTAAATTAAACCTAGAGCATGAACTCTTAAGTTTATGAATTGTTTTGTAGCAATGAATCTGGATACATATGATCAGTATTGAAGAACTCAGCACATCAAGTTCTAAAGTTACAGTTCCTGTGATATTAGTGGGTACAGTATTTAATCAAGGCAGTAAGCACATGCATCCATCCATACATGGGTGAACATGTCCAGAGTCACTCTCTGTGGGATGATACATGGATCTGCAGTCCTTTATTCTTAAACACAAACTTAAGAAACTGGGCCTGCTCATGTCATAAATGAACAAAGAGAAAGCTTCTAACAGAATTTAGGAAAAAAGTAAATGAAAAATTAAATGGAACTCGATTAACGATATGAGATAAACTTATTAACATGTTTCTTTAAAGGCTAAGCAGAAATATATATAATCATGACAAAATAATTACAATGTAGGTTGATATCTGGCCTGCTTTAATATCCAGCTTTTAGCATTAAAAAGAGACATCCCAGCAATTCCAGAATTACAAATGGATGAAAATGAACATTCAAAATAAGAAACTTCAATTTCTGCGTGGGCTATGCATGAAAGAGTAAAATGATGGAAAGAATTTACTAGCCAAACACCTAGCATATATCTTGAAATACTTCAAACATTAAGATTGCGTTCAAGTCTGCAGTCAACCACTATCTTTATAAAAGCCTTCAACCACAGAAGCTCAGCTAAAAAGCATCAGGATCAAACAGGGAACTCAATCCTTCAGACAGGCCCACCTTTATTTCCATTATAATGAGAAAAGCTGTCACAAACATACTCAGCACATTTGAAATTCAGTGTTTCTGCCTTAATGCCATGATGCAAGGTATATAGACCAAACATGGTTTTAGAAGGCTGTACAAGACACATGCTTCTTGAACCCCAGCGCAGAACCACCTGAGATGTTAGGAAGAGCTCACTTTTTTTTTTTTGCTCCTGTGCCTCAAGACACACCCTATGATTTTAAGGTTAGGCCTTCAGGACCTAGCCTGATTCTTCTTCCTCCTGCTTTGGCCAACCTGTCTTGCTTTACAAACAGTTTTTAACACCTTGGTATTTCAGTCATGTCCACCAAAAGCCTGGTGTACTTTCTCTCTAAACCTTCTTAGTTGTTGCTTGGGAGAAAGGTGAAGACATAAATAAGGTTCTGATTGATCAAAGTAGTTGTTCACAAAAAAAACCCTACCAGGCAGAAAACAAAAGCTTCGAGGGAGAAATCTAGTTTAAAACATATTTAATTACCACCAGTTAGATGAAGAACAAACTAATATATCCCTAATTTGAAAGGTTGCCAAGAAATGAGAAATCAAAATGGAGTGTAATTGAAACAGCACAAAGGGAAATTTAATATTTGCTGATCAGACTTTCTCAGTGGATGGGGAAAAAAATGTGTTATTGCAACCACAGCCTTTTATAATAATCTCACAAATCATGTTGTTTATACCTAATAGAGATTATTAAATAATGAATCTGGGTTTGTATCATATCAGAGACCTTTTGTTGAAGAACACACTCAGAGCTGGTAGCTCGGTGAGCAGCTGCGGTGCCACCTCCAGGCTGAGCTCTGGGTGGTGAGAGCCCCAGACAAGAGGCCATGAACTGGAACCAACCCTTGCACAGCAAAGGGCACGGGGGCCTGTGGTGCCAGCCAGGGACCGGACACTCAGAGACACGGCAGGAGCTGAGGACTCAGCTCAAAGACCCCAGACTTCTCTGCACTTTGACTGTGAGGGTATAAAAGCCCAGGGGTTCCTTTGCTCAGGGTTCCTCCCCAGAGGCACCAGCTTGAGCTGTTATTCTATTGTTGCACCATGATTAAATTATTGAAAGTTGCACCAGGATTAAATTATTGAAAGGATCCAGAGGTCTGACACTCTGCTATGGAAAGCCTGGGGTTGAGCTGGTAAGGAAACCTGGTGTGACTGTGTGAGTGAGGGGTGTGTAGGGAGCCAAGTGGGGCACCCATAGGGTCACTGGAGCCACCTGATGTGAAGGGGCCTCAGTCCCAGCTCAGGTGTTGCACATGTGACTCCCAGAATGTGACTGCCTGAGAGGTTCATGGATGGTCAGACAGGAAGCTTTCCGTAACACTTTCCTGGTTGCCACTGGGAGGTACCTCTTAGTGTCCTGTTCTTTTCAGTGCTGGTTATAAAAGGTGCTTGCAGATATTTTCTAGATGTTATTGCTATGTAATATGCACATGAGAAAAAAAAAGAGTGATTTCCCATCTGATATATCAAGATTTGCCAATACCATACAGTTGTTTTTATCCTTTTCCTACAGAAGCATGTTGCATTTCATAAATATTTAGCTGTATGTAGGCCTCCAAGGCTTTTATGTAGATTAAACACTTTTTTCCTTCTACATCCCTAAAACCAGTATTTCCCTTGCCATCATCATTCATGTTCCTATTCAGTTTATTTTATATCTTTCTGTGCACTGATTGATTTACCTCATACAAAAATCTAAGTAGAATATGTTTATGCAGTTCATTACTTCACTGAGATCAGAACAAAGTGAGCAAAAATTTTGGATGGGAATGGTTTTAGATTAGACCTCCAAAATTTATATTCTTTAAAACAAACTGGAGAGGGTCAAAAAGCAAAAATTAGTGTTTTGATTTTTGCAAGAAGTAGGCCATGAAATAAGCAGAAAAGGGCAGTTTTTGTAACTTTGTTAGATGAGAGCGACCTGTAGAGTTGACTGTAGAGTTGACAGTTCAGGCGTGTCTTAGGCATGTTTGGTGTGACCTCATCTATGAAGACAGGAGTGCATATGGATTGTTTGCCACATTTGCCTTTATCCTTAGGCAAGTACAGAACTTGAGGTGATAGACCAATTTCTGTATCAGCCTAAAAACCGCACCAACAATATCTGGATTGTTTTAGACTGTGAAATCACAGTGGGTCAGAGAGTCACATAAACAAACTCTAGAGTACCAGCAATAATAGATCTGAATTTCAATGAGACATTTGACAAGGCATGAAGTGCTTAAATCCCACATTTGAATAGGAAAAGGCTTGTATGAACTTTGTGCAGTAGTTGAAGCAGGCTGCCAACACGGCAATTCTCAATTTGTGTACTAGACACTTGAAATACTGCATGCCCAGCGCAAGACATGGCAAGGAGTAATGCTTTTTACTTCAGTGCAACATTAGTCATTAATGTTAACAGCCCATCCCAAATCTAGAAAGTATCTACCAAAACCGGAAAGAAAGCAGATATTCTGACTGCTGAATGGGGCAAATGTATGTCCATTTGGGACAGGAGAATTCCAAGGGCTGACAGTGGGCACCACCACAGATACACAGAATCAGCTGGTCCAAGATTGCCAGCTCAAGAATACTATGTCAATACCAGGAACGTGCCAGTCAGAACCTATCCAAATGTATCTGTGCAAGGAGGCTAGAAATCAGGAAATCACTGACAATCTTTCTTGCCATGACTGTACATCACTTTACAAGAGCATTATTTCAGATCAGGTTCTTGTTAAAGATAGTTATATTTAATATTGCTGAATAAAGCAAGGTCAGAGAACAAGCCAAACCATGGAAGCACTGGCTATTCTCTCGTTTTAGTTGTTAACGTACTTCCTGACTTCAAGACAATAATTTCCAAAAGAAATTATGGTCAAGGCAGAGGAAGGTTTATTTCCTGTTAGAGAATCTTCTGTGCTATCCCAGAAGACCCTGCAGCCTCAAGTCTCCCACATAACCTCCCACTGTACTCCACAAAATCGATGGGATAGGTAAACATCACTCTGTCGTGCTGCAACCCAGCTGTCACATTTATATCAGGCACTCTGGACTGAAAATATCCACCCCAGACTCAACAGATGGTAATTCTCCTTTAGGAGCATATGAGCATCACACAGAGCCTTTGGAAGGACAGGCAAAATATACCATAAATTCAATATACCATTAATTCAGCCATTCAAGACCACTTGCACACAAGACCTGAAGACCTGACAACAGTCCATGGTCCTCTTTTATTTAAAAGGGCAATTTTATCTTAAAATTTTCAAGATTAACTCCAGCAATGTTCCACAGTAAAACAAAATAGGAAACAGCAATAAGGAAGTATAGCCTCAAAACAAAATAGAAACCAAACTCCCAATCAAAAAACAGCAAAACATACAAATATGTAGAATGGGATCAAGGTAGTTCTAATGAATATATAAGCAGGTGAAAAATCAACAGATATTAAAAATAAAAACAGGAGGCATGTAAAGTTTTAAATAATATGAACTTAGATTAATTTAATTGTCCTTTAAATAAAATAGAACAAACTAAGAATTTGCTCTAAATGCAAATGTGAGTGAAGTAGAAGTCGTTAGCTTAATGCTTGGAATTATTTTATTGGAGTAGTAATCTTTCTTTTAACATATGCTTCTTCTTCTGCACATACAGGAAGAACAAATTCTTTGGTTAAGTTTCCAGCTAATTCAGTTCAATAACAACTTCATTCAAAGCTGGAAAATCAAATAAGATCAGGAAAAGCTTTTTTTTTTCTCAGTTTCAGTCTGAGACTAAAATAAGGTATGTGGTACTGTGATTTCAGACACTTCTGAAACCTTGAAGGAACTCAGTGACATTTGCCTTAAATGGTTTGAATCAATTTTTTGTGTGTGAGAGTGTGTGGTCAAAATATAATTTGACATGGTGTTGGGAAACTATTCCTGTCAGATATTATCCTCCTTGTGATTTTTCACTGCATGAATCGATGGTTTTTCTGAAGTTCTTCAGGGCCTCTTGAACTCATGCTCACTGAGTAATTGAGAATTTTTGGGTCTGATTTTACATCTGGATGGAAAATTTTGGAAGCATGTGCAATGTAAAACATATAGGGAGCAGCAACAGGGCTTTCCTGACCAAAAGGACTGCTGGATTCTCTCTTTCTTTGCTTCCAAACAACACTGGCAGACTGTTGAGTTCTATTTCATCAGGTAACAATACTTGCTGATATCACCTCAAACTCATGATGCCTTTTTCCATTTCCTTTGTCCTCTCCACAAGATGGAAAAGTGGAGATGAGTAGCAGTAGCTGCCCCAAGTTTAAAAAAGAAATATGTCCAGGACCACCACGGCAGCTTCTGAGAGCTCTTGGTTCATCTAAGACACAAAAGTAAAAGGAGAATGAGTAGCGTTATTATTGTGAAATACTTTAAAGTAGCAAAAATCTGAAAAAAAAAAAACCTCCTTGAGATCTATGAAACCAGAAAGATTATCAGGAAGTTTTGCAGCTTGAGTTCTGGTAGCAAAAGGAAAGGAAGGATCATGATTGATTTTGTGTGAGGCACTCAATTTCTTTGATGACAAACTATAAATACATTTTACCACTTCACGCAGAGAAGCTGTTAATAATAATGGTGAGATGGGAATGAGAGCTCCTCCGTGTAGTACAATACTATTACTCTTCTGGAGCTATGACAGCATTGTGTATACAAAAGTGTGAATTCTCAGGCTGTACTCATCTTTCTCCATACTGGTAAGGATGTTACTGTGTGCTCATGTGAGCAGGATGTGGCAAAAGATTTCTCCTAAACTAGACATAGCACAGGTGACAAAAAGAGGCTGTGTCTCATCCTCACTGACCAACTTCATAGTTCTATTTCATAAAATGGTCAGGTTATTAAGGAAACTTTCCTGTTTGTCCCTCAAGGAGCCACTCCATCAGTCACTCACACCACCTGAGCTGGGACTGAGGCAATGGGAGGCTCTGTCACTGAAATCATTGGGAAGAAATGAAACCCTCCAACACCATCTTTTAAGTGTTAGTGAGCCAGGCATTACTTTATTCTGAACAGGGTATGTAGTGAATCATTCCAGTTCACACACACCTTTTAAGACTTTTCACTCATTAATACACTTTTAGCAAACAAAGAAATTAATATTCATTGGTTCTAAGTTATATAATTCTCTTCATTAATTTATATTCTATCCCCTATTGGTTATTGACTTCTTGCACTTCATGCTAATTTGGTCCACATTCTTTAGTGCTCTTATTGTCCTTTCTCAGACAGGGAGTCTTCAACTGTCATGCTGTATTGTCTTTATTAATGTCCTCTGTATCTTCTTGTTACTCCAACATCTCCTTGAAGGGCAATAAATTTAAGATCCCAGACACCCAAACTTCAGCTCCTTCAGGCTTTGTTTATTGCAGTTTATCAGGTCTAGTCCAGTGAAACTCAAAGCCTCGATGATTTAAAGATCAAATCAATGACAAAAGTCTATGAAAAGAAACCCAGCCACTTGCTGGCAAAGTGGACACTGTCTATGACCAACAATCAGTTAAAAAGTTACTAAAAAACATTAATTAGAAAAAACATTTAGGAAAGCTATATCATTTCCAATAGCTCCAGTGACCCTATGGGTGCCCCACTTGGCTCCCTACACACCCCTCACTCACACAGTCACACCAGGTTTCCTTACCAGCTCAACCCCAGGCTTTCCATAGCAGAGTGTCAGACCTCTGGATCCTTTCAATAATTTAATCTTGGTGCAACAATGGAATAACAGCTCAAGCTGGTGCCTCTGGGGAGGAACCCTGAGCAAAGGAACCCCTGGGCTTTTATACCCTCACAGTCAAAGTGCAGAGAAGTCTGGGGTCTTTGAGCTGAGTCCTCAGCTCCTGCCGTGTCTCTGAGTGTCCGGTCCCTGGCTGGCACCACAGGCCCCCGTGCCCTTTGCTGTGCAAGGGTTGGTTCCAGTTCATGGCCTCTTGTCTGGGGCTCTCACCACCCAGAGCTCAGCCTGGAGGTGGCACCGCAGCTGCTCACTGAGCTACCAGCTCTGAGTGTGTTCCTCAATGGGATTCTCCATATACTTTCCCAGTATCTGCTCTGTCTGTACCTATCTATGCCTGTGTGGACACACTGATGTAAAATGCCTGTTGTCACCATTTGTACAGAAGACATGTCACATAAAAAAATGTAATTATGCCTGATTCTTTAATTCTGAGGTTGTTTGTCCTGCAGGTTTGTAATGCACTGGAGCTGGAATGACCAGTCCTTTGTCAGCATTTGTTGTATCTCTGCAGCACGGCTCCTCCTGATGAGTAATTCTTTTTATAGAGTTATTTTACAGCACCTTCTGATATCTTTAATAGTAATAAGGTGCCTAGATACCAGCTGTCTAAAAATACCTAAGATGGTCTGATAGACTGAATAGGCACAAAGAGTGAAGTCACGAAGACAGAACTGAAAAACAAAGTAAAAGATTTGGAAAGTGCTAAAGCAAATCAAGTATTCCAGAAACTGCAGTTTGATATAAAATCTTGAGGAAAAAAATCTAGAAACTACATGGAAAAATGAAGAAAACTTATTGAAATAAAAAACTATGTTAAATAATGAAGAGTTCAGAATGTAAATAGAGATGTGGGAAAGTGTTAAAATATGAAGCATTGGATGTACATTATAAATGCAGTATGGAGACACTAGAAACATAACAACTGTAATCTTTTATTTCCGTCTTCTTTAGCAATGTTTAACTCTTTACTGAAATAGAGGCCCAGAACTGGTTGTTTTCTGGAATTTTTGCATTCCTGCATTTGATATGCTGATGCCTGTGGTTCTTATATTCATCAAAGATTGACTATCATGTTCTTTTTGATCAATAATAAAGTAATAGCAAGAAACAGAACAGAACTGCATACAGTTTATTTTCAGTCTTCTTTAAAGAGTTGCCATTAGTAGATTAATTGTCATTTGTCATAACATCTACTGTACCTTGTTGTTCTTTATAATAAATGTTTCCACTAGAATGTAGAATATACAGTTTACATATATGTATATTTGTTCTTTTGATCTGTATTCAAATCTTGTTCTCTAAGACTCCGTAGCTTGATCCTAACATGCCGTATGCTATCCACACTCTTGGCAGATTGAAATGTATGACTTAATCATATTCATTTTTAAAATGCTCAGGGGCTTGCCACTGAGCAGACTGCCTGTGATCTCTACAGCTGGTGGAACATCTCTTTGGTCAGTAGCTGACTGCTTCTTATCTGCTTGTGGTAAAACTGGCAGCCCCACCTCCATTAGCAGGCAAATCTCTAAATGCTGCTTTGCTCATTCGTTAGTTTTACATTGTAATCTTTGACCACATTTATAACCTTTCTTCTTAACTGTATCTGAATATTTTCATTGTACTGATCCTGATTGCAAACTCCAGAAAAAAAAGTCCCATTCCCTTCCCTTCTTTTCCTTTGGGTTGTACAAAATCAAAAAACTGGTGTGTAAAGGACATGAGCCATCATTTGACAGTTTAGCTAAGGGGAAAGAGAATGAGGAAGTTAAGCATACCAGTTTGTGTTCTACCCAGAGTCTTTCAAGGATACTATGAAAAGAAACTAAGTAGTTCCTTGATGGAAGAAAAATATTGTGCAAAAGCACTGAAAATTGAGATTATCATGTGATGATAAGAAACCTTCTGACAATTTTGCATCAGTCAGATAGAATTCCAGTGTTACAGCATTTAACCAGAAATCTTTTCCTTTCTTGATATTTTTGCAGATAAGAGAAGACCTCAGAATGTGATCAAATATAAAAAAATTTGCTTGTAGAAGATAAATAAAATAAGCAAGTGTAATTGCACCTATTTACATGCAGAAGCCTGTAGAATAACTTTAAATGCCTTTATGTAATCCCATTATATAACTTCATATAATAAACTTCTTAGGGGTCTTGGAAGGTTATAAATCATTCAGGGACAAATTGCAAGCAATGTTTCTCTAAATCAGGGTGCATTTGTCAGCTAATATAGGAAGCTCCACTCTGTTGGCAGCTCTTTAAAGTGAGTCTTTGTTTACTGTACACCTAGAGATCTTCTAAGAAAAGTGAAAACCTGCAGGTGCAATTTACCATCTACAAGGCACTACATAATCCAGGATTCCCCACAGAAACTCAATTTCAGAATGTGCTGTAAAGGTTTCTCCTAGTGAGACATTGGTATCCCACTGAACTTTAATGATTGCTTGTGGGTTAAAACTAGAGGGGTATATCAACTCTCAAAAAAAAAATTTGAATCAACTTATCAAGACTCCTGCAGATAAAAGGCCTCCTACTTATCTCTGATAGACATGATTGTGCCTTATTGTTTCACAGCTTTAAATATTCCCCTCGTTAATGGTAAGATAATTATCATTCCACCAACTCTGACAAAGCCACCATTTTTCAAAGTAACATTCCATACAAGATGTGGAGAAAAAAAGAAAACATTTAGACAAGACTATTAATAAGATGAACTTGCACGTGAATTTTG
Source organism: Corvus cornix cornix (assembly GCF_000738735.6). Classification (NCBI taxonomy): domain Eukaryota; kingdom Metazoa; phylum Chordata; class Aves; order Passeriformes; family Corvidae; genus Corvus; species Corvus cornix. Next base: position 44,050,255 of record NC_046334.1, read on the forward strand.
AGAGCACGAGTCTTACTCACTTTCAGTTCTAGTTTAATTTAGCACCACTACACTTCAACAGAAGTTTAATGCATCTTAATCAGACCAGAAAAATGCACAATTATTTTTTAAATACTATGTACAGGTATGCCTGATAGACTGGTGGATAAACTATAACTTGAGTAAGTATAAATATATTTATGTAAGTATACATCTACACACAAATATATGCACATTGGGAGGTATTTAAAAGACCTGTAGATGTGGCAGCTGGGGACATGGTTTAGTGGTGGACTTGGCAGCATTAAATTTCTATTTAGACTTGATGATCGTAAAGGTCTTTTCCACCTTAAACTATTTTATGATTCTAAGACATGCAGATGACACCATGCTGGGGACACCAGCTAGTATGCTCATGTGCAGGACTGCCATCCAGAGGGACCCAGACAGGCTGGAGGAATGGGCCAATGGGACCCTTACAAAATTCAGTGAAGGCAAAGTCCTGAAGTCCTGCACCTGTAAAGAAACCAACCCCTCCAACAACACAGCCTGGGGACTGCCAGGCTGGAGCAGCTCTCTGGAAGAGGTTCTGGAGATGCTGGTGGGCAGTACCCAAGCAGCAAAGAGGGCCACCACCCCCCTCATGTGCATTAGCAGGGGCACAGTCAGTCAGTTAAAGGAAAGCATTATCTCCCTCTGTAGAGCACTGGGATCACCTTCAGGACATTTTTCCCAGCTTCGGGCCACCCTGTACAATAAAAGTGCAAATCTAGAGGAGATTGACCAAGCTGGGAGGGACAGGATCACGAAGCCTCTAAGCAGAGGCTGCATGACCAGAGCTTGCTCAGCCTGGAGAATTTTTTCCTATGTGGGACTTAAGAGTAGTCCCCAGGACATTCAGGGATGTCGTTGAGAAGATGGAGCCAGGGTCTTTGTGGTGGTGCATGGACGGGAGACAATGGGTATAAACTGAAACACCATGAGATGTTCAGACTGGATGTAAAGAGGACTGTTTTCCCCATGAGAAAAGTCTGTCAGGTCACCCAGAGAGGTGTGGAGTGTTTCAAGACCAGACTAGGTAAACCACTGAGCAACCTGGACTGATCTCCCATCTGAGTTATGCCATGATACTATAATGTACTATATATTTAAGCTCTATATTAGTATCTGTATTATTACTAAATATGTTAGAGAAACTAATTGACTAGACTAGATGAGCTATACTAGTAGAATACAATAAGTTATATAGAGAATTTGATTGCAAAGGCAATGTAGGAAAAGTTCTTAAACCAGATGCTTCCCCTAGATCACGGTTTCTACAGGGTTGGGACTGAGAAGAATTCTATATATCCATATCATTTACTGAAATCAATAGGGCTACTCAAAAAGTGAAACTAGGCGTTTGAGGACATATTGCTGGGACTGGTTTTGCGCTCAATTCCACAGAAACTCTTTCTGAGCAGCAGGATGGAGTTTAAAGTTTGCCTACTAAAAAATTGAGCAAAAAATACTAACAAACACTGTGAAGAGGACTCACTTCATCAAATGGAGATATTTTAAGTATACAGAAACAGAATTTTTCTACTTGGACTTTTTCATAAACTGATAAAACACATATGAAGAGTATTGTATTTGAAATTTTACATGTGGTGTTTTAAAACATCTCTGATAAAAAATCAAAACTGATTTGCTTTGTCTGCATAAGCAAGAGATAATTTCCATTTTCTTCCAAAAACAATGTCAATATATAGTCAGACAAGCTATATTTAGTAGGAAATGGCATAACTTTTTAAATATCCATGCAGGTATAAATAGAATAAATTATGTATTCTCTCAGCTTTCACTAAAACATTATGAACAAGTCTAATAAATAAAAAATTTACTTCAGTACAAAAAAAACCCCAAAAAACCTCCAGGTAATTTTATAAGGCAGAATGCTGTTCTGTTCACCTCTGTATTGTCCTTTTCTTTACTTTTCTGTGATCGAGTTTATATTCCTTACAGTTTATGCCCAATGGCTGAGATAATGAAGCTAGACAGAAGGCAATTGGAAAAAGTGTTTAAATTAACATATATGGGTATGTGTATAAAATCAGTGGCAAAAATTATTGTCAGAAGGTATTTTAAAGCAACAAAAAACAGGGTATATAGAGTAAATCCAGATTTGGGGGGAAAACCACCCCAATTTGTAAAACATATTTATATAACTATGGATATAGTCTTATGACAACAGGACAAAGTCTTGCTCATAGAGTGTTGCATCATTTAATTGGGGTCGCTGAGAACCAATATGAGCAAGAAGCTGGTGGATTATGCTTTTGGTCTACAAAAAGAAAAATGTTTCTTATACATCATATAGATTTTTGTTATGAAAATAAAGAGAATATTTGTTCAGAAATTCAATGACGTTTTACATTCTATCTTATACCAATCTTATTGATTTAAAAATAGTCTAATTTACTCATCTTTAAATGGAAACAAAACTTCCTAGATGAATAGACGATATTAGATTGTGCCTCATGAAGGCACTGCCGTCTTTGCCACAGGAATCTCTTATGACATTAATGTAAATACTAAAACCACAGTTGGTCAGAAATCATTCTTAGAAGTCTGGTCCTATTCTGTTATCTCTGGTTCAGAGAATATATTTAATCTTGAAAATATGAACATAGGCATCACTTTCAGAAATTATCATCTTTTTTAAAGACTTCTTCCTTCAAGCTTTTAGGTATAGGTTGGCATACTTCTCTTTTTCGAAAGGGAATAGACAATCCATTTACTTGAAACAAGAATTTAATCAAAGTTAGATTTGGAATGTCACCTAGACTTCTGTGTGTTATCCCTTCTAAACTGTACTAAACAGTACATACTTTAAGGATTCCTGTGCTTGGGTTTTTTCATGTTAGCTCGTCCCTTGGGATATTGCACTTGGGTTCAGTTCCACAGAACACTTAAATTGTTCATTTAACTGATCTTCAACTGAAGAGTAGACTCAGTGTAGATAACGTTTTTTCAGTCCCACAAAACTTTGAAAAATCTGAACATTTTAAAACTCAAATTTAAATTAATCTTTATTTTTTTTTTTTAAGAAATCTGTCAGAGACCACATGTAAAAGAAATGAAAAGGCAGGATCCAGCAATGCCAGTAGTTTCATGACTGAAGAAGACGCCAAGGACAGAAAGAATCAATCCCCCTAACTGGGATGGGAAGCATGGATAGTCTGCCTTAGCATAATCAGTAATTTGATTTCCCATGGCAGGAGTGAAATCTGAACATCCCCTGCCCTTTGAGCAAAGCGCAGAGGAGGGGAGCAGAGCTGCTCCAACTGAGCCAGTAATCAATTCATAACACCAGGAAATTCAGTTCTATACTACGAACTTGTCAAAGCTGACAAAAATTGACATCCTGAACAAACATTTTTTGATAGTTTTGCATAAGTATGTGCTTTCTGCTGGACAATGATAATTAAAGGATTTTTTTTCTGCTATGTTGCAGCACTAATTGTGCTGCTGGGAAAACAGACGTCCATGAGGCATCGTCATGACAACGTGTGTTCTTAGGACTTCCTTGCACTTACAGGGTTTTTGGATGTCCAATATCCTTTACTCTGGTGTGCTTACTTTGTCTGTAGATGATGTCAGAGAGATATCACATTTGTGGGGACCACTGGCTGTGCTGCAGCTGCAACACGCAACTACAGCCAAATGTAACTGATATATAAGCATCATGCTGTAGCACTACTGATTTTCATCAGTGGTAGTCTTAATCTCCAATAGTCTCAACACATCCACTGAGTATGTACAATGTGACTTCTCAGTCAGCAGCAATGTTCCACTCATGCTCTCTATTCCTCTATTGAGAACGGTTAGGAAAAGGGAATGTTAGTGTTTAAGGAGTTTCTCATGTAAAGCTTTTGTTTCAGGTTCCAGTGATGTAGAGGTCCCATCCATTCCTCCACCACTCTTACTACAAAGTATTTTTTAGGTTGTCTACCTTTGAATTTTTACCTGACACGCATGATGAAACCCAGCTGCCAGGGGAATTTTAGAGTGTGTGTAAAATAATGGATATAGGCACCTCCAAAATTCCTGTTTATTTGAAATAATATTTCTTTTTCCAGACTCACCTAAGTGTACTGCTAAGTGCTTGAACACTACAAAGTAATCATCTGTCACCTATCTGACATGCTCTAGTACACAGTGTAAGACAAGAAGCCACTCTCTCTCAAGAGTTGTAAAAGAGCTGCTTGTACTCTGATTGGTTAGCTAATATTTAAAATCTGTTTCAAATCAGAGGTGAAATTGATTTATACATTCAATAGTATATTTTGGGTATTTTTTTTTCCAAGATATTTCCTCTGTCCCTGGATAGAAATGGAATAAACAACAAAAGACAGATTTCATTCTTCAGAAGTTCATGCAGTGTTTTTAGCTAAATATTTGTCAAAAAGAGTCTTTCTCATTGTTTTCTCCTTCAGCTAAACTAACTTTGCCTGTCTTTTCAATCCTTTACCCCTGAGACATTCCATACAGCTTGGAAATTCCTTTGCCATAGCATTTGTTATCTGTTCCAGAAACAGCTTTGCTTTTCCAGAATCTTGTTTCAGCCTCTTTATGAAAGGACTGACTCTAGCAGAAGCTTCTATTCTCTCAGCTATCTCCAAATAGGAAGATTTAATTATTCCTTCATTTAACCTGAAAGAGAGTTGATCTAGCATGCTATCATCTTCAGTGAAATGTGATTGTTGATAGATTAAATATGTTATTATCAACAAACAATACCCCTAAATGCAGTGAGTGAAGAGTATGAAGGGCTCCAATTTTTTGAATTATAAAGCAGAATAAAATGCTTGGGGCTTTATTATTATTATTTTTATTCTTCTATCGTCTTCTCGTAACAGAAACTGTGTAGGTAAGATACTGGCCTTTTGGTACATTTGGTTAAATGGGTACTTATTTTATATTATAATAATATCAATAAATAACACTATACAATCCCTATGTGGATCATAAAATATCACTTTAATTAAAGAACTCATTAAATAACTACAAGATTGATTACATTATCCAAGTGTGCTTTCACCAGCAATTTTACCAGGAAGACAAAGGAGGAGAAGACAGATAAAAATATAAATAATCACATTATTCCAGAAGGAGTGTTTTCTCTTCCTGTTCGGGTCACAGAGCAAGATATATCTGCTTCTCAATGTATGTGTGAGGATCTACTCATTTGACAAGGTTATTACTGGTAGACAAGGTTAGATGCTCCCTGTGTGTCAGGGAGCTAGTTCACAGCAATTTCTTTGTGCTTAATAATAGGTGTCTGTTCTTGAGAAATTATTTTTCTTTGTCTTTCATGTGACTGATGACCACATATTTATTCATAGTTTAATACCAAGAGTTTAAAACTCAGACCAGATAGCTCCACTGGCCACATACTACTGATTCAATCAGGAGAGCATCATTGTTCTGGCTATCACTGTTAACATGTAAAATAAACTTCTGGGAAAAATTTTCTCAAAAACCTGTGTAAATGTGCACCAAAGAATAGCAGGATACAAACACCGTGGTTTCTCACATGTGTAAACCTCCTGTACATACAATCCACAAAATTTGATTGTCAGGGCCTGTGTCAACACAATGTATCATTTACTTGTCTCTCCACAATGACTGTAAGGTATTTGGAGTGGTTATGTCTTTCACAGAATACAACAATTATCTTGGATTTTTTCAAAGTACAGATAAATGTCTACAGTTATTCTGGATTTTTTTATCCTCATAATGTTTTTTCTGACAAAATATTTGATTTCCTTTCCTTTCTTTTTTAATGCTGAGAATGTTTGAGAATTTTTACTTTTCAGCTAAAAAATTTGATATTTTATGTGAAAATTTACAAGATGGTATTCTGAAATGTAAACACAGTGACATTTTAAAAATGTTTTATTGGAATCAATTTTTAGAAACAAAGCATTTCACTATCTTCAATGCACTCCTTCTAGCATAATTTTTTGGCATGTCAAAATTATTATATTTCAAGATAAATCAAGTATTTCCAAAGAACGCTTTATGGAGCATGAACCCTGTTTTTCGCATGGCTCTATCTTTTCTCTTTAGACATCTTTGTGACAAGTTATCCCTCCTGAAAGTTTTCCATCTTTTTCTTCCCTATCTCAGTGTTTCTCCATTGAGCAGCAGTTTGCTAAGTTATGGTCAGAATTGCTGCTTTAGTTTCTGACCATAAAACCTCTAACCTCTGTGAAAGTCTGAAAAAATCATTCTCTTACAGGGGTAAGAAGACTGAACATCCTCAAATATACTTTTTTATATAGGCAGGTAATTTCATGCTCTCAGTGAGTTCCATCATAGTAGAGTGGTTTACTTATCTCAGTAAAGTTGTATGTTATGTATATTTCCAAGATTTTAGTTGTTGCACAGTTGAAAAGTCCACCTTGTAGCTGAGAAATGTGAAGAACACAAGCTGTTTTAATGGTGTCTATAAAGTTTGAAATTCACCACTGTATTGTATTATCTTTGTTTATATATTTTACATATTTTTATGTATATATATGTTCTGTATTTTTATATACTTTAATTGCATTAGCATAACAGTCTGCTAGCAAATGCTTCATGAAGACAGAAATAACCCAAACCAGCACCACCTCCACCAAAAATCCCACTACCAATAGAAAAACACCTGGCCTTTTCAGGACTTACTCCCACATGAGTTTAACAAGTCTTCACCACTTATCAGAGTGAAAAGTATTATTTAGTCACTTCAGAGTAAGTGAGGTTGTTATTTGAGCTAATATGCTATATAACACACCTCTAAACTAGAAATGGTGACTGTTTAGGCTATAAGTTTGTCCTAGTCAGGATGTAATATTATTTGGAATAGAAGGAGGATGATATTTTAAGAACTAGCAAGGTTCAATGAACACTAAGATATATAATTTTTAAATTGGTATGTAAACAAAACCTTCTATTGAAACAACAGGAGATAGAAATTTTTCAATTATATTATGTGAACCATATTTTTAAACACAGATTTTCCTTTAGCTCAAGATATTATTAAGCACCAAAATATTGTTTATATCAAAATAAGGGTTATAAGACATAAAACATTTTTATTAGTAGATCCTATGGGCATATTATTAGCATAAGGCATATTATCAAAGTAAAGGAGCATTTGAAAGAAAAAGTGTGACCAAAAAATTATATTTGCCACATATTTAGATCTCTTCAGTGTTGACTGTGATGCTTTGGATGAATTACTGCACGTAATGTATTAATTTGTCTGGCTTGAATATGGTTTAAAGTCGTGGGTTTTGTCATTTTTCTTTCCTTATCTCTGATTTTTTAAAGGAATTTATATTATCATGTCATTGTGGTTTAGTCGTTTAAAAGAAGCAAAAGCTCAGGAGCAATCTTAAGTTTTAAACTTAGTGGACTCTAAGCTGTGCAATTAAAATTCAAACAGCCAAAGAAACCCCCAAAAACAAAAATCAAAGTTTATTTCAATTCCTCTTCTGAAAAATATTGGGGTATTTTCTATTCTGTAGAAACAGAGGAAGTTAGAGTTTCTTAGAAATACTGATTATTTACATATGTAGTGATCCACATCTTTGAACCCTTGTGATCACAAATGGCAGAGAGGCTTAAGTATCCTCAATTCTAGACCAAAGTCACCTCCTTAAAACCATGTTGCTTGTCACTCTAATTAGGAAAGGCAAGACAGAAAGGAGTATTTTGCTGTTCACAGTAATTTGCCTAATAACATTCACTTCACTGAAGCAAGCAAAAAGACAAGGGTCTTAAAGTAATAAACATTAATATCATGCTAAGATAAATTCTTCAGAAGCCTCTCCTAGCATTTAATGTCTTTCTTAAAAAAAAAAAAAAATTGAATAACAGTGAACTTTGAGCATATTCTGTATATTCAAGCCCACATAATTTACTTGAGTTCTCTGTAATACAGTGATTTCCTTAGAGAGGAGTCACACATGACTTTACTGATAGAGCACTACTTCAGTACATGCTGTCACCTGCCTCTTTTGAATCCAATCCTCTGGTCAAAAGATAAATGAATAAAGCAAATGATAATAAAAGAAACAAAACCCCAAACCAAACCAAAATAAAATCCCATCTGCTCTTACCGTGGAAGAAAACAGCTGCTTCCAAACTTCTGCAAGTTTTCCCACCTGGGCTGGCTTGGAACTGTGAGCAGATGTATCTTTCATGGGTATCCTAGGTGATGCTGACATGAGTAGGGCTGTGAGAAAATTAAATAGATTTAAAAAGCATGCTTGTTTATTCTGTGCTTTCTCATTGTTTGAATTAAGTCAACATTCTTGAAAATGCTTTGTATCTTTCAATATAAAGCAGATTCTATTTTCATGCCTTGCACTGCAATCTCTCTGACACATGCTAGGTATCTGTGTCCAGAATGGGCAAAGTCAGTGACCCATACTCCTTAGTAACTGATGTTCAAGCTTTCTATTACATTCTTAAAAATGAATGTATTTCAGTCCTGACTTTCATCACTTGTTCTGATCCCAGCTCTGAACCTTTTCTAACCAGAGACTGGCAGTCATAAATAATGTGCTACATTTTGTAATAGTTTTTCACTGTGAAAAGAACATCACATAGAAGTTGAATGAGATCACTGGCTGTATTTCTACTTGTGCTGACAGAAACATGGCTTTCAAATTTGAAAGTGCTTTACATGCTTTACACCTAGCCCACCCATGTCAAGCACTAACACAGCTGTTACAAATAAAGATTCTGCACATGTAAAGAAAATGAGTAATGGAAAAGTTAAATATAACAACCTTTGTTAGGATAATTCATAAAGAAAAGTTCAAAAGAAAGTACCTGGGTAAGCCCTACGTATGATGATTCTTCTCTACAGTGAGTAGTCTTAAAGAGACTTGTATTATCTTTATGACGATTCTTAAGAAACTAGAATAATATTCTCTGTTTCCTATGACAACACAAGATGGTGTTACATGTTTGTGATCTTATAATCAATCAGAATGTTCTAGAGCATACTGTTGTATGAATCATTTAACCTTGATCCAGTAATTACATAAGTAAGTACATAAAGTAATATCTGTATTCTTATACCTGTACACATACATAAGCATGTGCAGAAATGTGAGCGTGTTCATGCATGCACATGCATTTCACAAAGGTGAAATACTGAGTTAATAAAAAACATAGAGATGTTCAACAAATGAGTTTGTATATATTTCCCCAGTATCTACATCTACTTCAAATTCAGATATACTCAGATAACTTTAAAAAAGTTTAATAACTGTACCTTTATTCTTAATGAGTTCAAGACCTTTGTCGTTCTTTAACATCAGACTAATTAGAAGCCTAGGAAATACACTCTTCAGATAACATTCTGACTTTTGAATTGAGATTAAAGAAAAAAAAGCTTGGAATTTTTTATAGCTATGGAAATTATGGAATGTATTGTAATCAAGTGGTTTTATCTTATATGAATCAATGGTGTTGGATGCTCTAAGGATTAAGAGGTATATTAAAACTGACTGGCTTCCACAAACTAACTGTACAGTTGAAGTATTAGAAAACCATATAATTCAGAAGGTCCAGATCAGAGTTTGCATAAATTAGAGCTAGAGAAGTTTCATTACTGCTGATTTATTGTGGCCTCAGGTAGGCCTTATGTGAAACACAGGCAAGACAATGGCTTTACAATAGCTCCATTCATGGAGCTGAGCTCTGCTCAAGAGAGAGATGCTGTAAATCAGCAGCTTTTGAAGTACCTAACCCGTTACAAAAACACATGAATAAATCTAAAAATTTTCTAGATTCATAGAATTATAGAATCATAGGGTTGTTTGGGCTGGAAGGGACCTTAAAAATTGTCTAGTTTCAACTCCCCTTCCATGGGACAGCAGGGACACCTTTCACTAGACCATTCATAATATATAAAAATATTGAAGTTTAAAAACTGCTATTGATAACTTTCTCTATTTTAAGCTAGATTTATCTTCCTGGCAAATCTTACTTTCTGGCCCAATATTACACCGAGCCCAAGAAGAACATCTTCTTTGATGTCACAAGCTCCAGTTTATGAACACTTCAATACCTGAGAACTACAGGCATCTCTACAGCCAAGTTTTTTCCTAATTTTTTGTAAAATCAGCATGATTATCTTTCAAGAAACACAAATTAAATAGATTTTGAGGGTACAAACCTGCTGAGTAAAGAGGAGTTTATTATTTAGGACTTTGATTTAAATAGAAAAGAAAGACCCAGCTTTGTTGCATTAAGTTTAATCTGAAAAAGCAGCTGATAGGGATTCCTTACTTTGCAGCCAGTAACTAGTCCTTCAGATCATCTAGGTACTGCTGATAACACAAGGTTGTACCCTGTAAAAGGTTCTCAATGCTCCCCTCTAATTATTTGCAAAGACTTGCCATTTTTCACAGAACTTCTCTGTAACAATCTGTAAAAGCTAGTCACTCCTCACGTTCTGTCCTTTTTTTCAGGTTCTCCCTTTGTTATTTGTTATATCCAACAATTTCTGTTCTGTAGTTTCTCATTTTCTGCTCAGTAAACCTCAGGCCAGGATCCCCTGCCTGCATACTTTAACAATGTTCCCCCATGAAGAGGAAAAATTATTAAGCCAAAGCACTGCCTGTGGTTATCTAAGCTCCCTTAGAAATTTTCCAAAGAGCAACTAAGTCCAGTCTTCTTCTAAACTTAGCTTTAGGTGACAACATTTCACTTAGGTAATAACATTTTGTATATGCTTTTTTTTCTCCCTCAAAAGAAGGAAAAAACCCTAGCCTCTTATCCCCTCAGTTCCTAACATATTAAATCTACTGGTAGAAAATCTGACCTCAAGAAACTCTCCAGTCCCTTCATGTTTTCCTCTGTCTGATGCAAAATATCTTTATTAGCAAGTGAGCAGAGGGAGTTGATTGGAGGCTCCTTCACTACAGCATTTATTTTATCTTTCACACCTTATATTTAACTTTGTGTGAAGGCACTCTGTGCTATGGCTTTCTTCAGCTGTGACTCAAGATGAGGGTATATGCTCAAGACATGCAAGAATTCATGGTTTCCAGGGGTAGAAGGGGAGCAAGGTCAGGTCCCCAGTTCCAGCTGATCAGGGACAGGCCCTTCTTCCACTGTCTATTCATCACCATTAAGTAGAATTGATTCAACTAACCTTAAATACAACTCTCTACTATTTCTACACTCATGACACATCACCTAATGGTAAATCGCAAGAGGTCACAATTCCCCAAGATAAAACCAAATTATAACAAGTAGGCACAGCTTCAGAGAATGAGGGGGAAGATTAATATGGGAAAAAAGTAAATACATGAAAATATATGAAAAGAAAAGGAATGGAGAAGTAAATCCAATAAGATATTAAAAATGTGTGAAATAAACAAAAAATTCAGAAGCCTAGAGTAAAGGAGAAAGACACCAGAAACCTTTCCAGTGAGAAAAGAGGAAGAGAAAGCTCATAATATGGGAAATGAAAAGGAAAATCTTACCAAAATATGACAAAAATATACAGAGTAATAGTTGATCAGTAAAGAAGGAAAGATCTTGAGAGAAATTATTTTCAGTGAAAAAACAAGCAGAAAGGCCTATTTCCATGGAGAAGAGATTATAGTTTTCCTCCTAGTAATAAGGATTTCAATAATGTCTCTTAAAATCTTAACAGAAAATATAGCAGGAAATTAAGCCCTAATTAAGGGAGGGAGGTTTGCTTTAATTTACCAGGAAAAATTTTACAAAGCTTTCTTCTGAACTGAGAGTGTGCTCAGCAATTTTTAAATCCAGATTATAAATGTTGCTGTTTAAGAAGAATTTTGAAACTGAACATTCATTATCCAATTTTCAGAAATCCTTTAAGACCTTTTAGTTCACTGAATCTTGAAAATGTTTTTTTCTATCAACTTGTTTCAAACTTTCCAGTCAAGTCAGGTGTCATGATGAAGAGCACAGCAGTCAGTCATGCTTAAACAGTTCTGCTTCTCATAGGCAAAATGAAAATTTGTCAGACCATATAGTTCTAAAATAAAATAAAATAATAAGGTAGATTAGGCCTGAGGGACTTAAAATATTAATTTTTTTAAAGGACCTGTTGATTAATTCTATAAAAAAATGTAACAGCAAAACTTATTTATCTTGCTTTCGTGTGAACTTTTTTTTTGCAAGACAGGTTTTTTTGTTGTTTTTTTAATGAGAAAATCATAAATGTATAAATGTTTTTAATTTCTGTCTTAGGTCAAATAACCTCTTTTTAGCCTTGAAAAGTATCTTCTTCACTGCTACATTTGCTGCCCATTTATGGACAAAATACCCGAAAGCACCATCCAATTTGAACAGTTAGTTCCTGCAAGAGATTTATCTACTGCAGCCAGAAGAAGGGAAGTGTGGGAGATGATACTATTTGCTCTTATACGAGTCAGAGCTCAAACCTAGAGACTTAGGTGTGCTTTAATCCTGCAAGTTGTGTAGCTCCACAATAGTTTTGAAAGGCCTTGTGTACCTTGGTGTGTGTGCTGGAGGCAGGAATGTATGGGTGGACCAGGCTGACCAAACCTGTGGCACTCAATCCTGGAGTGGCACTCAATGCACAGGTGCCTGCCCCAGACTGCAACTCAGACAGGACCTAGGGCAAAATAGTAGCCTACAGTTGTGCATCAAAATTAATTTCTACCTTCCTTTCAATCAGCACCTTACGTGTGAAAAGGGAGATAAGCCAGAGACGGACTTTTTTTATGCTGTGCCACTTAAAAGGCTTATCTGAAGAGGTGTACAGACCTCAGAGGAATTTTGACCAAATCACTGCCCAGCTCATCTGAGCTACCTTCCAGTGTGCTTGTCTGGAGGCATCTGCACTTTCCCATGTAAACTATTTGTTGACTATAGAGCTAAATAATTAACATTATAGGTTTAAAATCTTACTTTAAAGCTAAGAATCAATGTGGCTCCAGTCCATGATTTGAATTATAAACTGCTCTTGGAACTCAGTAATATTTACTAAGTAAATATATTCTTTAAAAAGCACGTTAGAGTAGTGTATAAACAACCTTATACCATCAGAACAGAGAGTGCATTTAATTTTCAAAATATCAGAGAAAATAGGAAGAGATTTTTTCATAGATGTGACCCACTACTTTCAATATCTCTAGAAAGCTGAGGAAATATTTTTTATTGGACTGTCTGTCATCATCCTAGGAAACACTACGAATTTTTTCATAATATTAGGTAGCCAGAGGTTTCATATTGAAATCTGAATGTCCAAAAACACAACTGAGCTTTAGCTCTCACTAAAGTTGATTGAATTTGCAAATGACTAAGTAAACAAAAATATAGCACAGTTTATAAAATATTACCTTTTTATATATCCCATGAATATTATTTATGATAATAAATAAATAGTTCCATTTTAAAATTAAGAAAGTGGAGGTATTAAAAATTCCAGCTGTGTTTGTGTTTCATGATTAAAGGTAATAAGGCAAGGTGGACATGGTTTACTGAGAAGGGAAGCCATATTTTATTTATATTAATTCTCTGTTTCTTTAATAAATCATGATTTAAAAACACACGTACACACACAACTTTATTTATATTTAGGCCTCGCTTCCAGTCTAATTTCTCTGACAGTGGTGGCAAATTAATCTGAAAGCCATTCTGAAGAGTTGAAACACTGTAGGTAGAGACTCTTTCAGGTTAACTTGACTCCTCCAGGTGGCGGTGAACCTCAGGCATCACGCCTCCTCGGGGCATCATTGAAAACCTAGTCACAAATGTAGGGGTCATGTGTGACAGTGCGCAAAAAACAACATTTTTTTTCCCTTGGCACACAGCCTGGCTGCCTACTGAGCAAAGAAAGTTTAACATTCAAGGAGGACAAGTCTTTAAGGCTGGCACTCTGCAGGGAGATTATGATGACCTGTCAGTGACCCCATTTTTATTGCCCCAACTGAAAAAATCGTCTAATGGCTTCTTGAAACCTCTTGCACTGAAACAGAGACAAGTGTGCAAAGTCTTCTGCTGAAGAATTAGACGGGTATCGGAGGCTGCCGCCACGGCAGCAGCCTGCATCAGCATTGCTGCCGCATCGTGGCCCCAGCGGTGCTGGCAGCCCCGGCCCTGCAGCTGCCTGCCGAGCCTGCCAAGGAGCCAGCAGCTGCTGCTGCTGCTGCTGCTGGAGAAAATGTTTTCTACAGCTGAGCAGCTGGGGCCCGCCACTGCCATGCAAAGGTTTGAAATAATAGTTTGAAATGGCGAGGGATGTGGCACTGGGAATTGAGCATTAAAAATTTCTGTTACAAAACACAACAAAAGTGTTTAAACAAAGACAAATGGCCCTGAAAACACTAAGTGCTGATTTGTTTGAAATAATAGAAGTTATAAAAAATTGAGTACATTAAGCAGTTTCCTTAGCTACTTGCAGCAGTAAAGGGTGGGGGGAGAGGTTTGCTCAGTTCAATCCTTATTATTTTGGCTGTAATCTGCCAATAAAAAAAAGGCATCTAAAACAGATACTAAATCTTAACTAGTCTTACCTAGTGATAAACTGAAGCAACTTCCATGATGCACTTATAAATCCCCCCAAAACATCTAAACAAATTCATAGCTAAACAAAAGTTCTGAGGAAGGACGCTCATGCCCAAATTTGGATGCCTGAAGGATTATTCAGAGTTACAAAAGTATAATATTTCCACCAACTCAAAGTTTCAAACTACCCCCCCAAGTGGCTCATTATTAGGGTCTAAAATGTGAATTTAAGAACTGAACTCTAGATTTAGTTTTACAGGTTTCCTGCTTTTGGCTTGGAGGTGCAGCTGCACTCAGGAAATGAAGATGTAAAAATAGCATTGTCTTAGTCAAGGATTTGGCCCATATAAGTAGATATCTCTTCCAGCTCATAATGATGTATTTAATTGATTAAAAAAAAAATCACACAAAAAGCTTCCCATTTATTCCCATCAAACATGTTCCAGGAAAAATGTGCTATAAGGACATGCATTTGTTTCTATTCTGCATGAGCATGTACTAACTCAGAGCTGTCTGAGGTACTACCTCCAGACATGCTAGTAAGGACAGTTTTATTTGTCTTATTGGTTTTGGGGCTATTGGTATTTTTTGCAACAAAGCTATGCCCTGACAGCTACTTTCCTTAGGACCGATGAAGTTGTCAATCATGAGAGTGAAGTCTGTAGGAGCTAAGGGTGCCTCACTCAGCAGCAGCACCCAAGCTTGGCAACTCATTACCAAGGGTGATTAGGGTGAACACAAACCTCCCTGGCTTCAGAGCAAAGCAAAACATTCACTTCCTTAGCTTATTTCTCCTGTCACTTCTTCAAATGAAGGTGAGAAAAAGGAAGAGGAGAATAAGGAAACAAAGGGAGTAACGAAAACAAAGAGAATGAAGAGATGGGGGGAAGGTAGTGAATGCTCCACTTCTCCTTAAAACTATCCTCACTGAGAAATTAAAACCATGAAATACTACACACAAACCATTATCAGCTAGGACATTCCATACTTGTTAGAAGTTGTCCAGAAATCATAATTTTAGGCAAACTAGGGTATGAAAAGAGACAGATTCCCACACTTTTGTTTTCAACTGTGACGTGACAAATGATTCATGGGTTTCAGGACCAGAAGTGACCATTATAACCGTTTCATTTATCTGCAGTTTAAAACAGACTCATATCACTTGAAAGTCCACCCTGATCAGGTCCATGACTTTGGTTTGATTGGCAGAGCAACCATCAGAAAGACCATGAGGAATGTATCACACACTGCAACTAGAAGCGTGAGATCTGATGCGCTCTCATCTTCTGAGCACCTGTGGTTTGGACCATTTTTTGTGGTCTAGAGGGTGTACTTTTATTTGCGTGATTTAATTTTGTTTCCCATTGGTTTTCATCAGTTATGTGCAGTTCAACATCTCTTACCTTCTAAGCAGTTTCACAGACTTCAGCCAAGCACTGCATCTTATTAAGAGAGAAGTATTTTCATTTTTTTGAAACATTCAAGATATTTCAAATTCTCTCTTACCTCAGGTGCATGGAGTAATTATCAGATTGGTGCATAAGCAGAAAACCACTTATATTTTCCAGCTGTTGGATATTACACTTTACTCCATTAGTTGATAGAGGGTTTTTCTGGATGTAAAATATAATACAGTAATTAACTAGGTCTCTATCACTTGGACTTCCCTGGCGTTGAACAAATGAAATGGCAGTGTTTTCTGTCTTCTCTCCTTTACATGTCCCAATTGTTACAATAATAAAATAGCTGATGAAAATATTACTGCCTTGTTACATAATTATTTTAACTGGCATTTAATTTAGAGGATGTTGAAGGGGGTGGTCAGGGAGGCTTCAGCTACAAGAAAAATCAGTATTTCTGATTTAGAGGGCATCCGTATCTTCACTGAACTCTACACATTCATTCAGAATAATTTGATCAGTCACTCTTTTCTTGTCATGATCTAAAAAAGGGGTTTTCCTTGAAAATCCTAAATTCAGTTGAAAGTCTCACATTTTCAGTTGTTTACTTCATTGGACAAAGTGACAGTATGTCTCTCACTGACTTTTATGAAGATTAAATGTTTAATAATTTAATACGTGCAACCATATATTACAAGCAAATGTAGATACATATGTATAAATACCTACTTTTAAGGCTGGAACTGAAGACTCAGACAGGATAAAAGCTTTTACCTAAGAGATGGCAGTGCTGAGAATGATTCTGCATGTCAGAAAGCAATCCCAGAAGTGACTCTTTTATCCTGTCAAGTAGACTGTAGCAAGGAAGTTTACAGTATGCTGGCTTGGTCAGCCATGGAGACTACATACAAGCTGGATGTCGATAACATCAGTTAATGTCAATTTACTTTTGGAAAGCAAGGCATCAAATAGGAAGAGTTCCTGCCATCCCTACTTCAGCTGGATTATCCTTTTCAAGGCAGACTGATCTGATCCTCCTCCTCTTGCAGGACTATAAGTAGAATGGTTTGATACAATATTTTAATTATTAATACTCATTACTCTCACCCACTTACCGCAGTTGTATGACTATGCAAGTAATATTTGACCCAGTGCTATGAAATGCACAATGATTAGATGTTACAATTGCTGTATCAGAACTTCATTATTCCTATCACCATAAAGATGCAAGAGCAGTCTGGATGAAATATTGATTCATCAATTAATCATCAGTACAATAACTCTGTACTGCAGAGAGTAAACAGCAAAAGAACTTTTATACCTATGTCTGTGATTTTTCAATCTATTTTTCACTGATCTGACTGTAATTAAATCAGAAAGCCATTCTGAATGGTAGTATTTTCTTAATGCAGAAAGATGATGTGAATCAAGTTTTTACTTTTTTCCATCAGTGAAAAGAAACATTTCTTGGGTGCTGGGAGCTTACACAACAGCGCATAAGTTTAGCAGATTGACATGTGTGTATCTGCCCTATTTCTTATCCGTCATATTTTTTTTTCCAATTTCCTCTTTATGATTATCTATAACCTCTATTAAATGACTTATTCTGCATATTTTATTTCAGTATTTTTCACTGAGACAGGTCAGGGCAAGTAAGTTCCATGATGAAGACAATGGTCTGAGAAATTATTATCTCCTTAAAAGCACAATATAGAGATGATTATCCCACTGTATTCATCACTGGTGCAGCCTTACCTTGAGTGCTGTGTGCAGCTCTGGGCCCCACAACTTAAGAAGGATGGGATGGTCCAGAGGAGGTCTGTGGGGTATGCCCAGCCCCTGCCCTGGAGGGATCTCTGCTGAGATAAGAGATTTTGCAATCGCCCAGCAGGACTCCCTGGAAAGGCAACCATTTCTTTGGTCACAGCGAGAAAAGACAGACCCACAATCCTTTAGGAGAAGCTACGCAGATCCTTCGTAACCCATTGGCCTGTACCCATCCCAGATCCTCTGTAACCCATTGGTCCTTTACCAATCCCCTGTATCCCTATAAAAGCAAGCCCTATGGGGCCCTGTGGCTCAGAGAGGGTTCTCATCCCTGGCTTTCCCCTTCCCCGGAGGGGACCCACAATAAAGCTACCTCTGTGTGGAACCAGCCACACGAATCTCTCGTCTCTCTCTGGTCTGGTTTGGCCTGGAGGCTGCCCTGCAGAGCTGAGCTGGAATCACGAGCTGATATCACTAAAGAGCTGACAGCTTCTGCAAGGGCCCCTCTGCCAGCAGCTGAGAGGAAGACACTGGACCTTGGGAAGGCGATTCCTTTCGGGTCCATCTCCCCAGACCGGTCACCTCTTCCTCTGACCCCAATCTCCAGCTGTAATAGAGGGCAACAAAGTTGGTGTAATGGCTGAAAGGCCTATGATGTGAGGAAAGGCTGAGGACTTTGGGTATGTTTAGTTCAGAGAAAAGGAGGCTGAGGGGTGATCTCATTGCTCTCTTACAGCTTCCTAAGGAAGGGATGTGGTTGAGAGGAAAGGACTGAGCTCTTCTCTCTGGTATCCACTGATATCCAATATGGGAATTGTTCAAAGTTGCACCAGTGGAGGTTGAGACTGGACATAAGGAAGTATTTCTTTACCAAGAAGGTGTTCGAACACTGGAACAGGCTTCCTAGAGAGGTGATCTATCTCCCAAGGATGTCAGTGTTTAAGAGGCACTTGGACAGCACACTTAACAATATGCTTTAGCTTCTGGTCAGCCCTGATGGTCAGGCTGTTGGACTAGATGATATTTGTAGATCCCTTTCAACTGAAACAGTCCATCCTGTTCTGTTCTGTTCTGTTCTACTCTATTCTATTCAATGAAATCACAAAGTATTCTATTCTGGCATGAAGAAAGGTCTTACTCATATTTTATATTTTGCCTCTCCTAATTATGTTTTACATTTAGAAAGGGATACTCCAGATTCCAAAGAAGAGAAAATTTGAAAAAAATCCAAACTATTCTGCTGCATCGGAAATTAAGTACTGTCTCTGCACATTCCTGAAAATAATCTACATTATAGTCTTATGTAAATGCTTCTTATGATCACCCCAAGACCATTGCAACAACCTTAATACTGGTTTGTCTTTTATTGTATTTAATAACTATCTCAATCTTAAGAGACATTTTCGGAGATATTAATTCTGTTATTGTTTATCTGAAACAAAGAGAGCTCAAACAATACAAAACAGTATGCACATGAAAGTCCAAGAGCATGACAGTTTCAGTTTCTGCTGGAACAGAAAGTGTTCAGAAGTTAACACACACTCTGAAGTAAAATTGATACTATAAAACCAGACAATTCTCTTAGAAAGGAATGGGTACTCAGATCACAGCCTCATTTGAAGTACACTAAGCATTACCTTATAGACTTGTGTGCACGTGCGTGGATGTCTCCAGTAAAATAAGTTCTCGGTTCTTCACTGTGACACTAAACAATTTCAGGTCATGTGCAGTGAGGTGCCTGCCAACTTCTCAGGCTACAGCTGCACTATGTAGTACAGCCCAGCAGCAGGAGGTGGGAACAGTGCTGAGGACTGATGTGCACAGTACATGCTTTTCAGAATTTTATTTCAGGCTAGCTATAGCCTGGCCCTGAAGGACTGAATGCCCATCAGTAATTGGAGGGAAGAAAGGTACTCTTGGAATATATTTTCTAGCTTCTCACCACCCAAAGGGGCAAGAGAAAAAACACATCAGGACTTTCAAAGGAGCCAGCTGGAATGACAGTGTTGTTACCATTGTCCACAGGGCACTGTATGGAGACACAAGGAAAGGTTCTTCAAAAGCACACCCCCAATCCAAAATGAAAAAGTAATGAAGAAGCACCTGTAGAAGTGTTATTAGGTGCAAACTTTAATCCCTCCTGACAGTTGAAGGGAATGAATTGTGGTCTTCACAGCTTGGGTTAGTGATGTAATTAGATAAAACAGTGGTAGTATCAGTGGTGCTCTGTCTGGCTGCCATTTCCTGAGAGAAAACCCGCTGTGCACCTTAATGAAGTCTTCTGTACAACCACTTTGTGTGTTATTTGGTGCCTGCTGTACTTACACGTCAGAATACCTGCCAAATCTGGCTGTTCGCAGAATTTAGGCATGTGTTTTGTGATCAGATCCTGAGAATCAGGCCCTGCAAATTTCCTGTGAAATTGGTTTGAGAGGTTTTCCAGTTGGTGGGCAGGTTCTTCCTGTGGCCTTTAGCAAACCACTGCCCCATGCAGACAGAAGGTGTTGTGCCACCTCCTAACCTATGGTTATACAGCCTTTATGTGGTGCATATACTCCCAATAAAGAATGGGAATGGGGAATTTGTGGGGTTTTTTCCTGAAAAGATAATTTTCTTGAACCATTGCAATGGGAGTTGGAATTAGGTCACTTCAACTGCACCAGGAACGCGCATTGAATCTGTCATATACCTTCATCAAAACTTTGAAATGAGATAGGTGAGTGTGTAACAGGAACTTTTAAAGCATTTGAGGCTAAGCTTTACTGACTGTGAATAAAAAGAGACAAGGAGGAAGAAAAATGAATAAAAGTAGCATTGAAAAGGAAGCAAATCTTCCATTATCTTTAAGCCTGGATCTACTGGAGGTAAGCAGGGGCATGCTTGTGTGACTAATATTTCAAAAATGAAACATATAATTTCTTTATTTTTTTCCTAATAATCTGAAACCCATTGGATCATCACTGAGAAAAATCACAGTGTATCCAGGCAACCCAGAAATCTCATCTTTTGTACTTAACATTGGATAAATATTCAATGGGTTATCAACATACAAAATGCAAATATTTCCTTACTTTAGCTATATTGAAACACAATATCTTCAACCAGCTTCTTACTTTTTCACTGCTTGCTGACATTGTAATTGTATTTAAAAGTGCTTCGTAATGTTTTCTTTTTATATATATATTTAACAATGAATTGAGAGCGGTAATCCAAGCATTATCATTGTTGTTATTATTCTTATTATTTACATTTATGTCAAATCTGTCATGGAAATATCCACAAAGAACCACAAAGGCATCACCTTCACTGGTTCAATTACTCAGGGAAAGCCTCAGAATCAGTTCTGGCAACTGCATGACACAAAGGGTCTGTCTAACTATTTTCATATGCTTGTAGCTTTAAAGTTATGCTAGCAAACATTGAAGGTCTCAGAATGAGATCTTGGTTTGTTCTTAGAACTCAAAATTTTTTTGGAAATATATTCAACATAATGAGTAAAATAAGATTAATTTCTAGCTATAGAAAGTCCTTTAGGCTTCTGATGTGTTATGTATTCCAGAATTTCATTTTAATTAGTAAGAGCCATGGAGTGGGCACAGGGGAATAAATGAGAACAGAGCAGCTATTAGGCAGATATAGATCAGCATATAGACCTCAGCTGCTAGTAGATCACCTTTTCCAGAGACCTAAAAAGCAATAACATAAGCGAGAGTCTGACTCAGCATTGCTGCCTTAGTGGAGAGCAGCAAGCAAAAATGCACATGATTTTGGTAAATAACATCTAGTAATACAAACTGGAGATCACATGTTTTACCTTTTTTTTCAACTCTTCCTTTTTATCAAACCAAGAAGGTAGTTCATTTAGTACCAGTCGAGCTTGTGACGGTGAACATATACGTAAAAATGATAATGAACAGATATTTTCCTGCACTACAGATGATTATCCTATGAATCACTTTATTGTCCATTTTACCTAGCTCGGCAGAATGAGCTCTACTCAGAGCTTCAGCAAATAAAGTCTCAAACACACTGATCAGGTACACCTTAAGTAGCTATGATTTATGATATTCAGTAGCTAAATTCAGACATTGTACATTATGTTGTCATTTTGGAGACTCGGGGATCTAAAGTGATACCAATAACTTAAGGAGTTCATTTTTTCACACAATTGGAGATTTCATATCTGGAAGCTTTCATTATCCAAAGGCAATGAGGAGATGAGGCTGGTTTAGAAGACTGCATTCAAATTGGTTGAATTGCTAGTTTTGTTCCAGATTAAATTGAAATCTTCACAGGTAAGGTAAGAAAAATGGTTTGAAGAGCAGCTGAACTCAAGAAAAAAGCAAAATAAAGGAAACATGGTTATGTGATACTGCTGGGATAGTCACAGCATGCATTTCTGAATCAACATCTGTCACTGATGGGACCCCCTCAGAGGAAAGTTTACAGCAGAGTATTTACTTCATCAATATCATTGAGTTTTAGTGATGGCTGATGCTGAGAAGACAAAATACATAGACATGTAAGGCAGTGCAATAGCAAAAAAAAAGGAAACTAGGAAAAATTCATGTTCTCATGCTATCAAATTAATAAATAATTTTTAATAGCATAAATTTACTTTTTCAATATTCATATTCCCAGAGATATATGTATTTATATTTCAGTAATATTTTATTATTTCATAGCATGATAAAAACAATCTAAAAAATAAATACGTATCATAAAAACAAAAGGAGATAATGTATTTTTAAAATTCTGTATAAATACCCATGTCAGCCTAACCTGTTTAGAACGGTTCTATGAATATTATCTCTATAAATTATGAAATATATATAAATATATGTAAAGTATGAATTTACCTAAAGAAACAATTATTCCTGCCCATAATTTGTTTCTGGCTGAGACTGCACAGTTCTACATCATCCAGTCTCAATAATTATCTCCACAAAGATTAAAAAATGTGAACCTTTGTTTACCATTAAAGATGTTACTAAAATATACTGTGAATGTTTCCAATAAATGTTACAGTAGCATAGAAGTCTCTCTAGTCTGGAAACTCTCCTATTTCTATAATCAAAAATCACATCGACATTTGTAGGGAGTGTAAGCATGAACGGTTACTTCATATGTAAGAAAATGTAAGAAATATTATCTCCCCCTCCTTCTTGCTATATTCCAAAACTTTTTCTTTTCCTGCTTACTAGGTTACAGTCACTGCTCTGCAAAGAACTATTGTGCTCCTCTGTCTCTGATATGCAACAACATGCTTGATGGAATTAACATACATTTTGTTTGCTTGTATCCTGAGAGCAAACAATCAAGTTACTTTCTGCAATTTCTTGTCATCATCAATGAAACTTATTGCTCCCCAATTTTCATGTGAGACCTTTAAGTTGCACTTGCTATATTTTTATGTTTCCTTGAAATTATTGACAATTTAAACATGGAGATAACAAGAACTGATTTCATAAGAACCTCCCTCTCTTCCAATGTGCAGACATACATCTGTGCTTTGGAAGGCGTAATCCAACTCAAAAACTCCCTTCTCATCACTTAAATAAAGCTATTTCTAAGGCAGATTGTTACAGCTGTTTAGTTACTCAATTTAATACCAGTCAAAAGATCTGGGGAAAGAAAATCCCAAACATATACAAAAAATTTTTCCTCTCATTAATGTGGACGTTGCTTTCTAAACTCTAATATTTATTTTTTTTAAGTGAATGGAATCTTACCTGGTTAGTTAAATTCATATTATTTCAATATATTCTTATTTATTTAGTAAGTTCAATAGGACAAATACAGGATGTGCTTTTTCAATGGCTTATTTCTCCCCATACTTAGAACAAGACTCAGTGAGGAATAGGATAGGCTTTTGATAATGTGATCAGTAAATAATCTATCAAAACAGATTCTATTTCAGATGCTTCATAAAAACCTTACTTAAAGGAATTACAAAGATTTCTGTCTTAAATATTTATTTTAAAAAAATCGTAGTCCGAAGTGGACGCTTTGTACAGTAGGAAAACTTGCAACTCAGAGTCTCCTGACTAGTTCTAGAAAAGACACTGGTGATTCTTAAATTTTAAGGCAGAGAGAAGCTTTGGGGTTAATTACCACAGGCCTTTTGAAATTTCCTGTCTATTGACACATCTTCAATATGATGATTTATTTACAGGAGTGAACTCACCAAAGAGGTAAGGTTTGGACAAAGGTCAGTAAAAGAGAATGCAAATTGCCAGCAAGAATCTCTCTTGTATGAAAGCCAGCAAACCTCACCAGGTCTCAGAAGTGATGTACAGTGGATGATTCAAGTGAAAGGTTAAAAGGAGTGTAAGTACAAAAAAGTTGCACCTCTCTTGGTACAGTTACTGAGTTGTTGGTAACCAGCAGGTAAGGACTTTTTGGTCTTGAGATTGTTCTCCGGACATTTCCTTTTACTGATGTTTGATTAGCCTATCATACATTAATTTCCCGATTCTTCTAGCCCTTATATTAAACTCTATCATTCCATGAAAACTGTGACTATATTGTATTTATTAATAATAAGACCTTCTCTTTAATTTCTTTTAAGTGTGTTCCGTAACAATTTTGCTGTGAGGTAAACTTCACTTGGTTATAGTATTTGCACTGTTCGAGATTTTACATAATCCTGTTATACACTCCTCCTATCAGCCGTCTCGTTTCTAAAGCGAAGAGTATTTTTGATCTCCATATTTCTGATCTGATTTATCTTCTACCTCTAAAACTGCCCTACTTCTGCTGCTTTTTTTTAACAGGGATGATCAGAATTACATCCACAAGACGTAGACTCACCAGACATATATGGTGTCATAACGACAATTTCTATTCTTTATTACTTTCATAATATTTCCTAAATTCTATTTACCACTCTAACTGCCTCTGAACATTCAGCTGATGCTTTCAAAAATCTACTTATAATGACTACAAGATCTTTTAGAGCTCATTATTGTGCATCTGTAGTAGGGCTATTGTGTTTCTCCCACCAAATGCATTTTTTTGCATTCATTGACACTGAATTTTATCTGCCATTTCATTCCCATTTGCAGAGTTAATATCACAAGATATTCCTGCAGGTCTTCACAGTCAGCTGTAGATTTTAGCTCACTATTCTAAACGTATCTTTTACCCACACCACTGACTGTCAAAGGACTCCAGCAGATTTGAGAAGCAAAAATTATGTTGCAAATCACATTCCCTTTACATAAAGCATATTGACCTTTTTCAATGCATTATAGTTACTTCACTATCTAATAAGCCTATCTTTCTCATAGCATTTATTTACAAGTCTCAGTTTTGAAATCAAGCACCTAGAAATATCCAGATACCTCCTGCTGCCCTTCAGAGAGGCTAATTTGACTGACAGATTGGTTACCATAGTCAGTATTTCAGCAATTTGATATTTGAATTTCCTTAGTTCTCCTAGTTAAGAAATTGTATTGATATCTTGCTACAAGGTATTCTATTGAACTCTTCTGACATCCGACACTTTAATATGAGACAGTTGCTCCCTCCTCCTCCTCCTTCTTTGTGTATTTGTGAAAAGAATGAATTTAAATTTTATGCTATGGCCTTGTCTTTCTCAACATCAGTCAATATATTTCAGTTGTCTATTAAACTTTATTTCTGGTTGGATTCCTGCTTCTGATATGTTTGAATGAAACCGGGGATTTTCATTTTTATGCAACTAACAACTTGTTCCTTGAAATCTCTTTTTGCTTTTATTGCTCGGGGTTTATACTTAGAAAAATAAATTCATACTAATGGTTTAAAGTTTCTATGTTATTTCATATTTTTCTTCTTCTAGGCTTTAATTTCTGTGAAAATTCCTTTTTTTGTCTAAGAGTTTCTTTTACTTTGATGTTTTAGTAAAATAAGTGCCTTACTTGATTTCTTACTTCAATTTTTAAGGGGAATTTTGATAAGCAAAGTGCAGGAGAGTATGTAGTGCTAAGTAGTCTTCACTCTGTCGTTAGCATTTTACTCTTCTAGCTGTTCCTTCTCATACCTCTAGTTTCCAAACTGCTGCAGATACTAATGCTTCATACATGGAGAAAAACCCCAAAAGAACAGGGGCAACATGTAGTGATACCTCCCTGGACTCTAAGTATTGTGGGTCTTGGATTTCCTGAACAAAGGTCTTGGTATTTATCTTTCGATTTTCTCCACATATTTGTCAAGTACATTTTTAACTCATGTATTGCCTCCTTTTCTATGCTTCAGACCCTCAGGTACCAGCTTCTACTTACAACGCATTTCACTAACAAGTATACAGATGTCTACACAGTTCTATCTTTTATGAACAGCAATTTTTTCAAAAACCAGTGAGAGAAATGTTCTGAAGTTTCTGCTAAGGCAATAAGGCTGGGTGATTTGGTAGGATTAAATTTCTATTTGTTTATTTATTTGCATAATCCTGGGTAAATGATCGGTATTAAATGAAAGATGTTTGATCTAATGATTGTGGCATATTCAGTTGAGACTGTAATTTACCCCGTACATGTAGATGAATGGAGTTTAAGACCATGTAAAATTAAGATAGTTTAATAGGATTGCTGAAAGACCTCTTAACACATCTTTTATTAACTTCAAAATATGTGATTATTTTGACCATTGCAATTTTGGGTCCATTAGGAATGTCCTAGAAAGATTATGCAAATGAGGACTGCTTTTTAAGCTCTCGCCTTCTCTCTGAGTGAGCTCATCAGGTTTTTAAGGCTAGTGACATTCAATCTTTTGGTCACAGTACATTTTATTTTTTTGAGGAACTGAAGAAGGGAAAATGTTTCCAAATTCAGAAGTTTATGAAATTTGCTTTCCTCACTGCAATGACGAATGGGTTAAAAGACACGAATTTTTCAGCTTTGAAAATTAGTTTTTTTATATCTGCGCCCTGGCACCACTAGGCAGTGTGGGCAGCAGCCAACAGGTGTGGCTCCCAGGGTTACACTGGAGAGAGGGACTCTTCAGAGGTTTTGTGCACCCCTTTTCTGGGAAGAGGAGGCCAGAAGGAAAACCAGAAGGAATTCTGGAAATATGTGTTATTCCTGCTTTGCATTTGGGTCGTTGGAATTGTTTTGATCTGATTTACTTCTCAGCTTGCAGCATTTGGTTTGCAAGCTGCCAAAGCAGAGTTATTAGTAGAGCATTAGAAACTCAGACTTCTTCACCTTTGGGTTTAAAATCATACATTCTGCTGCTGGGATTCAACTTGCATCAGGAAACAATGGTGTAGAGTTTCATCACTAAAAGACAGTAAAAACAGTTTTGTGGAGTCTTACCAGAATGTTTGAAATGTCTAAAGAACTTCTGTGGGGATCCACAGGCAGAATTAGAGATCCTCTGAGAGCCAGGTTTAAATATTTTATCATCAGAACTATCATTTTATGTAAAGATGATGTGCTCAAAAACTACACAGATTTTGTTTTAATGGCATCTTAAGCGAAAGATTGTTTCCATTCTTTCCATACTGTGACTGATCCCACATCTGGGATAAATCCAATGCTTTTTCCAAGAGAAATCCTCACAGTTGTTTCCTAATTCCAGCAAATGCAGTGTAAGAAGGCAGGCACTGCTACTAGGAGGCATCAGAAAGCACCAGACAGGGGAAGCACGGAGAGAAGAGAGGCTGAATTTCCACCTGTAAACTTGAAGTGGCTGACTGAGCTTGATTATAATTTATCTGAGAAGGGGGGGAATATTTATCTTTTTGCAAAGCTCCTGGGTTTATTCTCTTTTGTGTTGACTTTGCATGCTTTAAAAGACTTTCTTTGGACTTCTGGGGCTGTCACCTAAACTGTGGGAAAAACAAAAACTTTCCAACAACACTTTTAATGTTAGAGGATTAAGGCATTACTTTATTCTGGCCAGGATGTTGTTGACTAAAGTTATACAAAAAAATTTTAAACTTATTATTTTTTCTAACAGGGCCTTAATGGTTTTGTTTTGTATTGGTTGATTTGGGTCTCTTTTTGCAGATGAAAATGCTTCCTTCAATCTGTTAGACCACTGCCAAGGGCCTCTGGTTTATTTATTCTCCATTGCAGTGGCTTCTGTTTAGCTCACTGAATGGCAGCCTGATTCCTGGCAGCTGCTTTAAATCTGCATGACCAGAAAGGTTGGGAGGATAAGAGGGAGTGAAGAGCCCCATGTGCTCTTTCAGAGGTAAAATCTATTCAAATTTTATAGATGTTTTAGGCATGAATGCATTTGGAATATAACTAATTAATCTATTAATATACTTCTGCAACGAACCAAGAAGTGCTTATTTTCTACAAGCTATCAGAGCAGTTACTACTTGTGGTCTATTTTGCATATTACAGGAAAAAGATTATACTAAAAGTTTTTACAATTCTGCATTTAACACCTTTTACATTTTTCTTTTCATATTTTAAATGAAAAAAAGGGTATTTAAATGAAAAAAGGGTATTTAAATAACTTCCACACAGCATTTTATAGTTTAAATGAAAGAAAAAAATCTAGTTTTAAAGTACAGAGCCTATACTCAGAGAAGCTTGTGACACTTTGTGATAGATTCACTTGCTCCTTGCATCAGGTCCTTTCATACAAGCACCAAGTCTGTGACGCTGCAGAAACTCCTAGAGCTCTGCTTTGAAGAGAAAAACCCCTTCAGAGGAAGTGCAGAAGAAATCCTCTGTGCTTTTGCCCAGAACAATGAATTTGAAGCCCTAATATAGCGCATCCTGATGTCTGTTAGGCCTCCTCATCATGACAATTCCTCTGGTTGTCCTGGGAAAAGAGCCTGATAATTTTGCTCTTTTGAACCGGTAAGCATAATAGGTGCCTAAATATCTATTAAGTACCTATTATGTACCCATTAGGCAGAATAATAGCCTATCTGAATATGGCCTTAATTGCTTCTGTGTAAATGTTCCAGAAATTTGTGTGCTAACAACAGTAAAGACTTCCACTGCTGAAAGAAAACCCATAGCAAAGTCACAGCTTCTTGATAATGGGCCATTATCCATTAACTGTACTCACATAAAAAGACATCTCTTTCGTAAAATGCCCTTACAATGGGACTGCAGCTGAGAGATGATATTTCCTCTAACAAGTGTTGTCTAATCAAACAGAGGCAGAAATTTGCAAAGGCCAGAAGGGCAGCACAGAAATTATTCTGAAGGCCCAAAAGGTGAGTTGGGTGCTGGGAGGATGCCTGTAAAATAATGTAGGAAAAGCTGATGGATTCTTTGGGCAGGGAAACCTGCAGGAATTGGCCAAGGCAACATAAGAGTCTCCTAGGAAAACACAGTCTGAAAAAAGCCTGAAGAAGAAATTGAGAAAAGAGTAGCTGTAACATAGGGGAGTGTCCATCTTCAGGCCTTTTCTTGCAATAGGGACTACATATAGTCTGTGTTTTCTCATTATTTTCCTGCTTAATGAGAGCAAAGTGGAGCCTTTTCACTGATATGAAGGAAATGCATTTTCTTTTTATGTGACCAGCATTTTTCAAGTCCAAGTCCATCGAGCCTTTTCTTTACAGTATCCAAATTCTCTTGTAATATTTTGCATGCAGAAGTTGAACTCTTAACTTCTGTACCAACAGAGGAATGGCAGTCAGAAGACTCCAAGCAGGAGCTGAAGGCAAAAGCCAAGGAAACAGAGCCCAAATTTTGCACGTGCTTTCCTACACAGAGATGCTGCAGCATTTCTGTATGAGTTTGACACGTACTGGAGGTAAAAGAGGTTTCCCTTCTTCTCTCAGAGATATGGGGGACCAAAGAAAAAGTGCTACTATACTTGAGGAACAGAGGAGTTATCACAAGTCCTGTGATCTAGTATTCCATGGAGTCTTCATGCATTTCTATTGTTTGGAGTGAACAGAAAGCCATAAGAACATTTGAATGAGATAAAGAGCATTCTGAAATTTCTTGTGTTCAGGTGATAAGGAGTTCTCTGTATCATCACACATGTATCCTCAAGTAGTTTACTTATCATGGCAAATCCCAGTATTGTATCTTGGCTAGGAAAGTGATTATTCTCATTTTTCATCTAGGGACTCCAAACAACAAGAACTAATTAAGCATAAGAGTGATGTGAGACTGACAAGAACAATTTCTTTTTTGTTTCTGACAATTATCTAATGTGATTTTTTTCTCTTTCTGAAAAAGTAGAATGATCTTTAATTAAAAATGCCACCATTTGAATGTCTCTTGATGACAGTGAGGTAAAAGAAAATAATTTATGGCACCTTTAATCAGAAAGCCATGAGACCATTTTACATGAATAATACAGTCAAAATAACAGACTATGTGCTAGTAAGGATGATTTAATGTTTGACACTTGTTTGCTTAATTTTGTTTGCATTTATGCAGAAAGAACTACTACGTCTTTTGCTAACGGCATAAATAAGTACATCAGCTTCCAGCTCTCATTCACATGGTATCTGCAATATAATGGAGCCCTCAATGCATTACACTGCTGCTGCCCAACTCCTGGCATGCAGGTTGAATCTATTCCCCAGGTGATTCATCATGTCATAAAGTTTGTTTGTTCTCTGGTCCATGAGCAGCACACTGTAATAAAATCTGGCTATAGTTGTCAAAGAAGTTGAAGAGTCCTGTTTTATAACACCCTTAGGCAAGCTAAGTTACAGAGAGCATCACTAAGAATGCAGAGTTACCTAGTCATCACAGGGATTGAGAAAAAAATTCCTAAAGTAGTCAATTGGTTTTCTGAGATTTTTGATTCAAACATTATTACATAAAAAGCTAAAACTGAAATTAAAAAAATTCCTTTCCATATGTAAAGAAATTTTTCTGTTTTGGTAATTTAGGACGCTGACTTGCACAGCAGTGCATAAGGAACATGCATGGGAGCTTTTTCTTGACAACATTCCTCTAAGAGGTGAGGAATGACCAGCCAGGGTAGGTAAAGGATGTATTCTATTGTATTCTGGCTTTTTTTTTTACTAGGGAAATAAAATCCAGAAAAATACCAAGATATTAATGCACATATTTTCATCATCAGGATCTCTTTTAAATTAATTTATTCCAGCTGAGGAAAGTTTGCATTAATTTTTTTAAAGTTTCCATTTTTATTTAAAAAAATTCATAATTGAATACCTGCTTGTAGTCTAACACATCTTACTCCTGACTAAAAATAAAGGGGTGCAAACCAGAATTATTTTCTTTCTTCAATAGCTCATCTAATGAAATGCTGTACTGAAAATTAATTATACAGAACTGAATGCAACACAGATACAAAATAATCTATGTATTTACAAAGCTTGTTATCTTTAAGAAATTTTTATCAAAGTTATGAGAAACCAGACTTACATCTGATTATTGTCTTGTTGTCTTTCTATAAATGTTCTACTCTATTTTGAGATAAAAACTGGTATAGATTTTATACAGAACAGATTTTATAGGTTCTTTTTTTCTCATATGGACTGTTATAGCTCAGACTGAATAAATGATGGGTGAAGCTAGTGAGTAAAGTAGTTGCAGGGAGTTCAAGACAAATTTTAAAAACTGTTAAAGTCAAATTTCTATCAGGCATTTCAAACCCAGATCCTAGTTTGGGTAATGCTGTGAAAGACTGCTCGGAGACAGAGTAATGGAAGATCTTGAACATAGCAGCAGTGAATACAGTTTGCATCAATAGGCAAAATCCTTTCAGAATATCACAAACTGAGAGAGGAGACAGTGCCCTTTGGAAAGGAGACTTAGGAACTCTAAGCAGACAAACTGTCCTAAGCTCCCTGTGTTCAGAAAAACAAATCATATCTATCAGTTGATGGTAATGACAATAATGGGTAAAAATATCTTAAACCCAAGCAATTCCATCATCTTATTTCTTTGATATCAGCAGATATTTTTTCATTATTTGGGAAAAAGACCCTAAGGCTTTGTAACTCAGAAACAGAGATTATCTCAGGGAATTGGCTTTTTTCCCACATCCAAAACTTTATCAGAACAAACAACTTTGAGTCCTGAAAGCCACTTTGCCTCCTAGCAAGACCAAGGTGGCCAGTATTTCCCATTTCCAAGAACCACTCTGCTTCTGCTCACTCTGCCTGGTTTCCATTGCTCTGGGCAATGCTGCAGGACAGTGAGGATACATTCAGCACATGCTGCCACTGCCACTGCTGCCAGGGGTTCCCAGGCCAGGGAATGTCCTCTGCTGCCAACTGTTTTGGGAGCTGGAAGCATATGAATAGGGAACATCACCTACAGGTGAAGGAAGTGGCAGCATTAATTGCACGATGGGTGCAGTAGGGAGTGTTTGCCACACTGCCCAGCACTGAGCTGGAGCTGCAGGTCGGGGAGAGCACAGCAGCTCTTGGCACAGATCCAGCCAGTCCTGGTTGTGTGAGGAGGAGACGAAGCCTGGGAGATATTTTTATTGAATAAAAGGGATAGTTCCCATAGAAACTTCTTTTTTATTTTAAATTATTTTAAATTTAAAAGAGAAATTTAGCAAACTATAAAATCAAGCTTCCAGAGCCCAATTTCAGCTATTCCTTATTGATTGCAATACAAATGAACATAAAAGCCTGCAGCCTGGAACTGACAGCGAGAGACAGGCTTCTGCCAGCTCCCTTCTTCCTTCCATCAGTGCATAACCTCTATTAGTTGATAGTGGCAGTGACACACACTTTCTAGCACCCTCCATTTTATAAAAGGAGCTTTCTTTAGAGCATCTCATCTAAAGGCTCTTTGTTCATTAATGAAAACACATTTCTTGGACTTAACATGCAATGCAGGCCTCTCCTTTATTCTGAACATCTCTTACTTTAAATTCAGTTATTTACAAACAAGCAGAGCAGATGCAAAGTGGCCATTTCACTGCTACACTACATTTCCTGGAATACCAAAATGCAGCACTGAGGGTCCACACCCCTCTACCAGCTGGAGGTACGGGAGATGGTATCCCGCTTAGCAAGTATCTGCTGCAGTGGAGAAGGTATCCAGAGGAAGCTATTAAATAAGCATCTTGGACTCAGCCACACATATGGCTTATTGAAACAAAAGCATACTAAGGTATGCTTTGACAATCATTAAGTTTTGCACATACCATTTTAAAGCCAGACCCAATTGCCCTCCCCCTCACAGTTCTTTCAGCAAATTCTTTAATATTCAACATACACTACTAATGGAGCCCTTTGAAATATCCTTATTTTCTTAACACTTAATATTTACTTAATTCTTAATTGTCAGGCTTTTAATCAATGTTTACTGCAATGATAATGATACAAGTTTGTTGGTGAGGTGTAACTACAAAACCTTCCATGTTGTTTTAGAGAAGCCTTATACACTGGCAGTGCACTGTGTACTCCAGTAAATGCAATGCTATCATTCCACGCCACCCCATTCAAGTCCATCATGAATGAGTGGTTTGGCTGCTTAAGGAAACATTGTCAAAAGTACTGCCAGAAACAGGGTTTAATACTAATTTGGGAAAATGTGACTTTACCGAGTTTGATGGCAAGGTTCACTCCATTACGTACTACACAGATCAAGGCATACAAAGGATGATCAAATTAGAAGCAGTTTGGAATGATTTGCATGGAACCTGGAAATGCAAAAGGGGATAGCGGTGAAAAAAATATAGATGTAAAGATAAGGGTGCAAAAGGGTTTAGCAGCTCTTAATCATTTACAAAGCAATTTGATAGGGTTCACCACAATTATAACAATGACTTAACTACAGATTTGAGATAGTAACTTTCAAATCATAATCAAATCACATTCATACAATTAAAGCAATATGTCCACCTATTTTTTTTTTTTGTGTAAAGGTACCTATAATATATTCCCCCTCAGGTTCAATGAAATACATCCTTTGCATTTCCCAACAGGCAATGGGTTGCAGCTCAAGGAGCATGCAGATGTGGCGGGGATATCAGCCCAGGCCTCATCTTCAGAAATGGTTTGTTGATACTGCAGGAGGGTTTGTGAGCTCCAAGAGGCATCCCACTCAGAGGGAGATGCTCGTGCAGCTTGCTGCAGTCCAGGAGAGCTCAAAGAGCCTCTCTGCTGTTTATAGGGTTGCAAGATGACTATCTTCGGTAATCAGTAAGTTTCCATCCTGGTGACAACCCAAGGTGGTAACTACTGCACTTTTTTTTTCCCAAAGTGCAGTGACAATGGTACAGTTCCTCTCAAACTGCAATTCCCAATAGTGCTGCTCCATTCAGGCCGTGATTCAGGAAAATGGTTTACCAAAGCTACAAATGATAATTACTTATCCTTTGTTTGCCACCTAGGTTGGGGAGCTGATGTTTCTGATTGTTCCCACCTTTAGCATGCGAGAGCTCCTGGTACATCAGGGAATGCCTCTCAGACCAACTAGTATGGCCAAGGGATGATGTACTGCTCAGCTGGTTTGGCCAGGGCTTATCAGGGAGCTTCTCAGATCATAGAGGAGGCTTGAGGATGAGGAGGGATTCAGATGCAGCACCACAAAGGCACTGCTCTCTTTACTGGCTTCATATAAAAATGGTTAAGTTTTCATTAAACACATGATGGACATTTGGCATGACAGTCATGGTCACACAATCCTCCAGTGACCTAGCAAAAAGGTTGTTCTGCATTTTAGTTTCTCAGAGAAAATTAAAAAAAACACATGCTCCATAAAAGACAGGCTGCTTTTGATCCTGGAATGACCCAAATATTGGAGGTTAGCACATTTTCCCCTATAGCAGATTTTCTCCTGTATATAGGAGCTGCTTTACATCTGCTCTGACAAAAGAGGAGTCCAAATTTGCATCTTCATGAGTGACACAGCACTGAGTAGGCTGAAAGGGCAGATGGCACAACCTCTCAGTTGCAGAGAGGGAATGAAAGATGGGATCACCTGTACAGCCAGTTCTTTGTAATTTGGCACTGCTATGCTTCTGCTGCTCTTGTCCCTTCATCTTGTGAAAGGATCCTGAAAATTGGAAATATTCCTGCTTTTTGCAAGGATAAAACAAGATACTAGTCGGAACATTTCTTTTTATTTCACTTAATTTTAAAGCTGGACTTCTACCCTGAAGTCTGCTGCCAGGTTTCTGATGTGAGAATAGCTAGAAATAATGAAAGATGGGGTAGCAACAGTGTAAAGGGTGTTCTGGTGGTACATGCTACTTCTGTTAAGGAGGAATCATCTTACCTGTGTATCATGAAAACAGCCAAATAGATTTAACATCTCAGAAAAGAGAAGTGCAGTTCAATCTGCTGTTATTCCACTTTTTGTCCTGTGTGAGCTTAAATCTTAATTCCAAGTTATAAAAGATAGAACAGGTTGGAAATCACATATGCTGACTCACTGTGAATTGTTATGAGTAACTTAATAGCTTAGTCATCAAACATAGAGATATATTTGCAAAAATATTGAAATCTGGGAAGAGGAATGAAGTGTAACAGAGCATAAATAAAATGCTCTTGTGTTTTTCCGAGATGAAGGTTTTGATTCTCATCTGTTACATGACAATTGTAAGAAAAGTACTGCCTCAAATATTGAAAAATAGTAGTTTTACAAAATAATATTTTCTATTTTATTTCCACCTAGAAATGAAAAAAGATACCCTGGAAAAAAATGTTCTCCAACATTTCAGTTACATCTCACATAATAACAATTTAAACCTATTGAAAGAGATAATATTTTTGCAAAAAGTTAAAATTAAATTAATCAGAATTTCAATATTTTTAGCCATTTGTTTTAAAGTTAAGAATCAATAGAATGGGGGCATACAGTTATGAGCAAAGATCATGTTTTCACTATCAATTTGTGCCCAGGCTATGTGTGAGATCATGTGTTCATAGGCATTGCTTCAGAAGACATACGCGTATTACACATAAAAATAACTTCTTTCTACATTTTTGCTCCATCTGTAGTTACATGAAAAAAACATAAGCAAATGGTCTTCATATGGGTTATCTTTAGATGATTAACATTTATTTTCAACTGGACTTACCAAATAGCATGTTCTACTGGTGCAAACAGGAAAAGCCACACATTAGGCCACTCAGGCACTGCTGGCTGGACACTGGGTGGGGGGCAGATAAAAGGCTGGATGCTGCTCTCACAGCCACCTAAGAAGGCCAGTGTTTCAGAGCAAACCAGCTACAACCACTGACCACCATGACAGAAACACTCAAAGTGGTTCCATTTAGCATTTCAGATGGAGGAACTCCTGAAGGTGCTATGTATTTGTGGTATATAAATATCAAAGAGGATAATTTCATCTTTGTTCATAACACATTTCAGTATGTAGATTTGCATGAAGTCAGAGAGTATTTCAGAACACTTATGTATTACTATTATTATTATTATGAGTTTAGTTCTTCTTAAAAAATGGGAAAGTATATTCCTTGGATTTAGAGCACTAAATTTAAATAAGATGCAATGAAAAGAAGTAGCAAAAAAAGAGGAAAGAGTAGAGCAGGATGTAAAAAATTTCTAAACAGGTCATTAAAATACATAGTTTAGACAAATGCACATCTTGCATTGGATTTTCTTTGGTGGTTGGTTTTTTTCAAGTTTTGTTCCTTAGCACAAAATTTTACTTTGAAAATGTCTCACAGTTTTGTTCCCTGCAACTCCTAACTCTTGCCAATATTCCTCATACAAGGCAGGATTAATCCCTTGGAAAAGAAGTGAGAAAAAAATAGGCTAGGATTATGGAAAAATATTAGCAGTAGTATAGAAGTTAGTAGCACAGTTAATACTCTGTCATTTCCGGATTTAACTTTTCGGATCAAGCTTTGTGCTGTTTTCTTTTAAAAATGGATGACTACTACGATCAATCTTTGCTGTCAGAGATAACCCCATGCACACTATATATTAGGATCTGAATGAATGACTCATAAAAATCAGATAAAAGAACAGATGCTAATAATTTATTTAAATATAGCCTTCTTGAAAAGGTTAACTTGTCACATTTCATCTTCAGTCATAAACTCCCTATTTTTATAATCAGCAATATTGACTATCTGCTCTCCTTTTATTGGATGGGAAAGAACACATAATAAGTATTAAAAATAGCCTAAAAATTGAGCCTTTCTCCATTTGTGGAAAATGGTGTCCCGGCAACTATGGTAAAGGTTCTTAACATGTACAAAGGTGCTGTAGTTAAGCTCTTTCTGCCACCTAAAATTCCTTTATTTCTACCTCTTAGTTCAACCCATTCAAACACTGTCCCTCTAAAATTACTGAGTGCTATGAAAAAATTTCATACTGTTATTAGAGCTGCTACACATGAAGTGCTCTTGAACTGTCCTGGCATCTTATTTACTTTTAGTTTATCTCTAAGAAAGATCTTTTCATCATTAGATTTTATATCATTTAAGTAAAAAAGGGGGAAAGTCTGAAATAAACTCTTCTACTCAATCCTAACTTACATATGTTGCTTTGCTGGCAGAGCATCCTCTCCCATGCAGTTAGATGTTTGGTACTAGTAGGTGGTAATGTTCAGTTTTGCAGCTGCTATGTGCTTATTAGCCCAGAGGTATGCGCCACATACCTCTCTCAGCAGTCATCAATAGTCATTTATTAGGACTGGGTTTGAAACAGAGCCCACAGTGAACTATAAAAACCCCTTAGAACAACCCATACTATAAAAAACAACCTTAGAACATTTTTTATTGCAGGTTTACTAAACATTAGGTAGCAATGGAGATGGGTATGGCAGCCTTCATCTGTCTTAAGGAGTTCAAGAAATTCTCAGTGTGTGGATGAGCTTGGGAGGAATGGTGAGACTGCAGAGCATTTCCTCATGAAACTGAAGAGTAATGCCTCACAGAGATTAAGCAAAATGGCTTATTTCCAGACTTCATTTCTTAGAACAAAAGGTATCTCTCTCCAGGACTAAGACCTGATTATGCCGTCAGATATGCACAGCACTGAAAAGAGGAATAATTTATGCATTGGAAGGGCTAGCTGCAACCTCCATGATGAGCTGCTGTTTGTTAGAGATACTGTCTTCCAAGAAGCCATGCATTGTGCCAGTTACGCATGGTTGCTTCTGCACTTAAATATTTCCCCAAATGCAGGATAAGTTTGACTAGATGTAATGTTGTGTTTCTACATTTAATTTTTTTTAATGCTGTCTTAGATGAATAGAACACTTTTTTGTTGTTGTTGTGCACCTTATTTTGCTCTTAAAGAGGTAAAAAATACCCACGATTACTGGATGTAGTTCTCTGACTGCACCATTTCAGCAAACTTAAAATTCAAGCACTAAGTTTCATCAGTATGCTGGAATACACATCCAATGCTAACTTAGACCAATAGCTTAATATATTGAAAAGATAAATGATATGTATACTTTTTATATTGCCTTGAAGGACATATATGGAAACTCCAGACCGTGTTTGCCCTCTGACAGGACTACAGGATATGGCCAGCTGCATTCAGTCCAGCACTAGAGATGACTTTTTTTTTTTTGTAATAAGAAACAGAACCAGATTCATATATTCCCTAATACAATTAACATGCTATTGTTTACATGCTGTATTGTTGGTTGAAAATAGATGTAATAGCACATATGTGCATAAAGATTATATAACAAGAATGTAACAGATAAATGTAGTAATTATAGCAATAAAATATCAAAATTGTGTAGCAAGAAGTTATCTGACTACTGCACCTAACAAAGCCTGTTTTCCATTGGATTTGTCTTATGGTTGACAGACATTTTAACTGAATTAATCAAAGGTTGCAAGATGATCTCACCCTTAACTAGACAGCAAAGGATCCAATGAGGAGATAAAGGTAACTGCAAAAAAGAAGGTTTTTGTCACGTTGTTCCTTGTTACATAGAGAGGATCAATAAGGGTCTCTAAGCTTGGTGTCTGATAGCTGCATATTTATGCATAGAGCTCCTTACTGTTTTCCTGCAGATTTCTGGATACCTACTAAAGTACACTGACTTTACCCTGCAGTTGTCCTTTTTTTTAGTGAAGGTATCAGCACAGTCTTTGTTCTCTCCCGTTTCAAGTTGTTTGTTTTTACAAATAGGTGGGACGATCTACTTCAGACTTCATAATGCAGTTTGAAGCTGGTCATTACGTTCAAAAGTTGCTAATGGGCTCAGAGAGGTGTCCATGCACACGTATAAACATGCAGTACCTCAAACCACACAAATCCCTTACCCTCCAAAATCTGACTTACAAATATGTGCAGATTACCAACACACAGCACCCGGGTCTTTCTCGGTATTACTTTGAGATAGCTCTAGTTTACATCGTAACACTGTTATGTTTACATTCAGAGCTGTAAAGTAACATGGTTTTCTGAAAGTATGCTCCTCACTCAGAAATATTATTAATATTTGTGTATTAAATATTAATGTATACATGTATCTTTGCATGGCACTTTCCAGATATTAAAAAGAAAAGGTCTCTGTCCTCAAGAGCTTACAGTATAAATACCATTGTTGTAAAAAGCACTTGCCTCCTGATGAAACTGAACCTACTCTGAAACTATTTTTTTCCTATGGAAATGTCCAGCTTCTCTAAGCAGTGCTCTGGAATATAAATGTTTTTTGCTACATGAAGTGGGAATTTTTTTCCTGATTCATAACATTTATTTTCATTATAGCTACAGGTTTATAGATTTTTCAACCTGATTATATATTTGAGTATTTACTCATTAAAGTGCTCACTTTGCTTGCTAGAGGTCAGCGAATAATTTTGCTAGGAAGTTTTGCTTTTCAGGAATCTGTATGGTTAAAAATATGCATATGGATTATACATTATTGGAATACCTTAAATTATTTGAGATGCAGAAATATTGTGCTTTGTTGTTCTGGAAGTGTGAACAGTGTTTCTTTTTTGAATACCCAAACTGTTGGGCTGCAATTTGGATTACTATGTGATAATACTTTGCAGACTCTTTAATTCATAAACTTACACAGATGGTTAAATATAAATTCCTTCATCTTACAATTGTGGAAATGGATGCAGTAAGGAACATGAGTTATTGAATTACATAAGGTCACAAAGCAGGTCATTTGCAGAGCAAAAGCAGTCTCCCTAACTATGTCATCCCTTGGTTGGATCATTCTATGCATAAATTTGATCTCTTGGAGCAATTTGGTAGAAAATGCACTTTTTCATGAAAAAGATTACCTCATTTTTGTCCCTAGTAAAAAATAATTCTTAATGTCATCGTCTTACATTTTTTCTGAACATCATATTGCTTATTTTAATAAAATAATTTAATTTAATTGGCAAACTAGGCATTATAATGAATCGTTCCAACAAGTACTATCTTTCCTGTACAATTTCTAACACATCAGGGAACTGTAAGTTTGATAGGTAGTATTTGAATCTCAGCTCCTAAGAGGGAACATAATCTAAAATAGTTGTATTAAAAAGTTAAGTTCCTCTGTATCAGCTTTTAAACAGGCCTTGTACTGGAATCTTCACATGTAACTTTGTTTAACATGTGAAGTTAGTGGTGGAGACTTTGGAAAATGAGAAAGAAACAGCACAGGGATGGAGAAAAAGGAGAAGAGTTGTTTGGATTGGGTGGAATGATGAGAAAGGCAAGCACAAAAGTTTTGGGAAGGAAACACCTGATCTTTCCCAGCCTAATACAAGTCAAACTACTTCATTTCCCAAGGCTTTCTTACTATTAATGCGATCCAAATATTGCCTTTACTTCTCCATCTTTCCTATTTGCCTTCAGATTTCATTCATACTTTTCAAAGATCTGTAAAGTATTCTAGGATGATGAAGAAGGGTGGTCTTGAAAAAGTTACATAACCCTCAAGTTATAGAGCAACATACGGTATAGTGCTGCCACTATATTTGTTTGGATCCAAGGTCATAATAAATCCAAATCAATGCAAACTCAGACCATCAATAACAATATATCTTTAAACATACCATTTTTTGCTCATTTTAAAAGTACTTCTGCATTTAAGGGAAGAATGGGATGAGTGTTAGACCTTTTTGTTACCAACACATTTATTTTCTCACACAATAATCCTAAACATAACAGCTAATGGGAAACATGTATTTGCTCTCTGCTCTGTTTTACTTATTCTAGTGTTAGGGTTCTTCTTCATTCTTATCTCTCTTAAGCCCCAGGGCATAGCAATGGTTTACAGGCCCCTCTGCAGCCTTTGCTAAGCCAAGGATAGTTATTTCTTCTGGCTTGAGATGAGTTCTGAAGCATGGAAGACAGTTTGGTACCTTCAGCCCAATTGTTTTATGTTACTCCAAATACTCTTCCTGAGAGGGAACTACAATGTGCCATATATGTACCTGTGTTAGCCTGACATTTGCTATTAAAAAAAAAAAAAAGAAAAGTTATATGTTGTGGAGCAGCATAAAAAAACATTTTCAGGTATACAGACTTCCCTTACAACTTGGGAAAAATTAAGTCATTATGTTTAAGAACTATATTATTATTCATCTGTTCTCATATTTTATGCTGAATCTGTATCCCTAGCCTGAAATACTGGGTTTGTGGGTTTAGGAGTTTTGATGGGTTGGGGTTTCTTTAGAATGGAAAATACCTATGAAATTTATCAAAAGAGTTGTATTAGGTTTTGAATTAATCTTCCATTCTTACTAATAGTACATTAGGAAAATTTTCCTCTACTTTGAAAGGATGAGAAATGAGAAAGAGCAACACCTGTGTCTTCACTCTGATATATTCCATATTTTTCCATGGTTTCATAATGATTTACAACTTTTTTTCAGACGCATATGTGTAACTCTGGCTTGAGTTCAGTCGTGTCTGTATTAAGCTATTGAGTATGCAGTCCCAGATTCAGTCATCTAAGGAACTCCATGCAGTCAGAAGGAAACAGTCACTCCCAAGATGATCCACACCTTTGTGAAAGAAGTGGTGTTTATCTTCCTGCATGGGCTATCTGAGAGCTTAAAGGAACCCAGTAAGATATTTGTACCTAGAAAAGACAAACCCACACAAGATGATCTTCTAGGTGACCCTGTCTTGGAAAATCCTCTGAGAAAAAGTGTCTTCCAACAATGAGACAGACGTGCTGATGAGAAGACAAAGCACTCTGTGCCATGTTGTTTGGGACATCATGGGGCTCATCTCTCCATGTCTGGAAAGAGAAAGAAATCATTATAGCTATCTAGCACTGAAACTACTGTGCCTATTTAAAAAAGCATGAGTCCTTTCTAAAAAGCTGTACCTTCTCCCTGCTCCCTGCACAGATTCAAACTGCACTTGCTCAGTATTTGGATGTATCATAGGGAGAGTTGGCTGCAATTTCTACATTAGCTTGCTAATATCTTATGATTATAAAAATGTTTTTGCAGACTTTATTTAGGAAAATATGCTACCCTGTTGTTTGCATGCAGTCTTAAATGACTGCAGAATTTAATTCTTTTAAGTTCAGGAGGTAACTTTTCCTTATTGGGTAAAATACTGCTCTGATCTGACCATTGTGAAGCACTGCATATGTTCTCTATCCTGCTCTTGTATTTCAGAATCCGCTCTGCTAAAAAATGTACAACATAGATCAGGAGAAAGCAAGTCTTTCTAGCCCAATAAAAAGAAAAAAATACCAGTCTAGATGACTAATACCAAAAAATAATCTACACTTAACCTAAGTCTAGTACTTCAAAGTTAAGCACTCAGTTTTCAAGGATGCTTATTCTTCAAGGATTCTCCTGCCATACAGCCCTTAATTATATCCAGACAACACAATCTTTAATTATATTGGATTTATAATACTTAATTATGCTTACCATGAATACCTTCCTTACCAGGAAGACTGGGGGACAGAAAAGACATAGGACTAGGCAGTGACTGACATTTTCACAGTGGCTTATTAGTGAGAAAAAAAAAACAACTGAAAAAATTACCAGATGAATGCAGGAATAGAAGTGAAATAGTACCTAAAGTAGCTGAATTTACACAAACTAGCATAATTCCTTCATTGGTCTACCACATGTTGACCTGTTGAATCAAGGGCCTAGGTCAAAGTCATTGCTAGGTGAGTTTGCAGACTGTTGCTTTCTTCGAGTTTTTTATTTTCAGACACTCATCTGCACCAGGTTCAGGCATCATTTTCAGAGCTCAAGCTCTAATTTGCTTAAAGATTTGCTGGTTCTTTTTGGCTCTAGCCTTTTGGCTTGGTTTCAGTTTCTCCCTATATTAAGTTTGCAAAATTTTGTGTTGACACTTATGCAGAACACAGTTGTTAACAGTGTTGAATGAAACAGAAAGCAATCTTTAATGAAAATAATAATTCCACACCATGTGCAACAACTAAGACATAGGACCATACTTGAATAATGAGGATGAAAATGCCAGCCCTGTCTTGTGAATTAGAGCTCTGCCATGAGAAAAGAGATGCCTTACAGATTATACACAAGATAAAAACTAAGATATCTGAAGCAACTAGAAGTTTGGTATTAATCAAGTTCGGCATGCCTGCCTCAGCAACAATAAACCCCCCACTTTCAAAGTCACTTGTTAGGCTGTATTAACTATGAGGAGTGAAACATATTTTAAAGTATTATTCAAGGGACTGTCAAAATCAATTTCTTTTGTCTTGTTTACTAAGGAAGTTAGGCTTATATGAGTGTCCTGTCAATTTTCCTTGTCTCTTCCCTGAGCTCCTGACCAACATCAGCCAAATTCAGCAGAGGGTTCTCAAATGCATCACATTGCCACAGATTTTGTGCTAATATGAAAACAAATTGA
Organism: Corvus cornix cornix; assembly: GCF_000738735.6. Taxonomy (NCBI): domain Eukaryota; kingdom Metazoa; phylum Chordata; class Aves; order Passeriformes; family Corvidae; genus Corvus; species Corvus cornix. The sequence goes on from NC_046334.1 coordinate 44,093,624, forward strand.
GGAGTGCCAAATCCAAGAAATTCTGTAGTGTAGTAGCAACAAGTCAGCAGAAGATCAGGCTGCTGCATGTCTTTGGTCTTCTGTTTTTATGAAGTTGCATTTTGGGCAGCTACTTGTTGATCTATTAAGCGCCATGCAAACAGGCATGGATTTAGGGAGAGGCTCAGGAGTCTTCTGGTTACCCAGTGGCACCAGCCAGGGCACCACGGTGCTCTCATGCTGTGTCCCCTGGTTGGTTGCACACACTGGGGCAGTCCTTTCCTCTACCTGTCCTGCTTATTGACACATTTTGGGAGACTTTGGAGTGCCTTCTGAGAGATGTCTTTCTCTAGCATGGTCTCTTACAGAGGCCTCTCTCCAGCTTTCTTATTTGGGGAGGTGGGTGGGGTAGGGTGGTATTTTTATTTTAGGTGAAAACACTCTCTTAAATTTATATAGGTCCTACAGTGGCTTTAGTGTCCTCTCTGGCAGTCTTTTATTTGTACATGAGCATTTAGGTTTACATGGGAACGCCAGACCAAGAGTTCAATCCTTACAAACTGCAGTTCTAGATTAACGATAATAACATTTACAATGCATTCACAATGAACCTGGAAGTCATGCACCATTTGTGCAAACAGGAGAAATGTCATTCGCCTGCGTCTGCCTCGCATCTGTGGTTGTCCAGAAGATGAGGGCTATATCCAGTCTTCAGAAATAGCTATCACTGGCCATCTTTCAGGGCTTAAGCTTCTACTAACCTTGAAGTGGTGGAAGCTGCAAACAAATCTATACTGAACTGGGAACAGAGTGTATACTTTGAGCTATGAGGTCTGTCTACTTAAGTCAAATTATCAGGAGTATCAACCCTGTTAAAACCAGTGCATAAGACAGGTGATAGTACTTGAAAGTGGTAATCCTGAATTTGCCGTTGATGGAGTTCATAAATAAGGTCCCCAAAAAGCCGATATCAGGAAGCCAAAAATCACAAAAATCTTCTCCAAAACTGCAAGTGACAGATTTATGAAAAAAACTGGTAAAATCTTGGTGGGGAGGAATATGAATTTTTAAATCTAATTTTGGTTCTCTTTGGAGTGATCTGAGAACTAGAACACAGTGGATCCTTTGAAAAAGGGGATTAGTAAAAGTAACACCCTGAGAGAGTCTCAGACTTAATCCACATGCCATCAGAAACACTGCCCCATCACAGCTGCAGCCCATCAATGATACACTCAACAGCTGCACAAAACTGTGCACTACAAGCCAAAGACTGAGAAGTTCCACGTCACCTTATTAATTTAGACACACCTGAAGATATAAATACATATATTCATTTTTATACAGAAATATACATGAGTATCATACAAAGCAGTTACAAAACAGATGAAAAGCAGTACCGGCTTTTAAACTGGCCACTGTGCCTGCTATTCAAACCCCTTGGGACCGGCGAGAGGAGCCCTCGGGATCGTGTGGCAGGGGCCGGGGGAGGCGGAGGGGTCGCGGGGAGCTGGGAGGGCGGCGCTGGGAGTCGGGGCTGCTCGGGGAGGAAACGCTGCTGTTTGAGAGCTGGAGAAATCCCCCCGCGCGAGCCGAGAGGAGGGAAGTCAGTCACCTGGCGGTGAAGGACAGTAAAACAGGGACGGAGAGGGAAATCTCTGCCTCTCTCTCCCTTCTCCTCTGCAAGAGATCCAGCTCCTGTTTTCCTCCCAACTCTTTCAGCATAACCTTCAAAGAAGACTATACCTTACAGACTTTATTTTATTATATATATATGTGTGTATATATACAGTACTATTATTATTATTACTGAAAGACTATCTTTAGCTGCAAAACAATTTTTGAGCCTATGCAGGACTTGGGGGATTTTTTTGTCTTGCCAGCGAAATTGTTCATCGCTAATGTCTTGCGCTCACAGGGTGCTAAATTAGCTACCAGACTACTCTGGTAGCATGACGGAGAAAGGCTTTTATCACAGACTGTTCTCTTCAGTTTGAACACATTTGCTTGAAATTTGCTGCATGATGCTGTCCAGGGAAGCAGGATTTTTTTTCTCGGGATACAGCGATTCGCCGCTTTCTGAGCTTATTGCAGAAGGAAAAAAAAAATCTTTAAACTGAGTGGATTTGGGTTTGTTTTCTTTTTTTTTTTTTTCTTTGCTGTCTTCTCCTTTCATTGCCAGAGGATGCGAATCTATTTCACCAGGGAAGGATCACCTGTCGCTTTAATCCTTAAGGGAGTTATTTAAAAAAAAAAAAAAGTGAAATATTTTATTTATTTATTTATTTATTTATTTATTTTAACCGGTGGAGGCGTGATCGCGGAGAATGAGACTGAGGGGAGCTGCCAGGGTTTGGAGGACAAGGCTGAGTTTAGGCTGGAAACTGAGAGACTAGATTCCCCCCCTCCCTTTTTTTATTTTCTCCCCCCCTCTTGTTCTTTTTTATTTTTTGGCACAACTTCCGTAGTTTCCAGTCCGCTCCGTTCAGTTTCGCTCTATGGACAGATCAGCAAACCTGGACACGGAGGAGCTCAAGGTAGGCGACCCGCCGGGCGCAGTCGCTGTGGTTGGGGTTGGCTCCCCTCCTGCCCTGTCCGCCGCTCGGCCGCGGGGGCCGCACGGGCGCTGCGCGGGGCTCCCGCAGCCCGGGCTGGGGGCGCGGAGCCGGGCGCAGCCGCCCCGCGGCGGGGGGAGCGCGGGAGGGCGGCTGCCCCAGCCGAGCGCGGCTTCCCTTCTGCCTGCGCGGCCCACAGCATCGTCATGACAGTATTAATAATAATAGTGGAGGTGATGATGGTAGTGGTGATGGCACTGCCCGTGTGCTCTCGACGTTGCATGAGCACTGGGGGCAGCGCCGAGGACAGCTGGGAGGAAGCGGCAACTGACCCCCGGCGTTCCCGGCAGAAGTTGCCTCTGAAGCCATTCTGGCCTGGGCATCTCCTCTTCTTCCTCTTTCTCCTCCCCTTGCCGCCGGGAGCGACGGGGAAACCCTTCTCCACCCCTCCACCCCCCCCTCGGCTCGCCCCCAGCGCGGCGTCCGGTTCCCCCAGCCGAGGGAAACTGATGGGTAGCCGGCCCGCTGGGCCCCGGTTCGGGGGCCGCTGGAACAATCAAACTTTGCATTAGGACGATGCGAGCTGGGAGGATTCTGCTCCCCCCCGCCCCCCGGCCCAGCTCTGGCTCCCTCCCCGCTGAAGGAGCATGCCTGAGAGCGCTGAGCATGCTCCTTTGCGGAGATAGCCTTCCTACACCTGCTGCCAACTCCCCTCGGCCCTGAGCGGAACTGGGCTCAAGTTATCATCATCATCATCTCATCATCATCATCATCATCATCATCATCATCATATAAATCTCTCTATCAATCTATACGCGGTAAAGAGGGTGGCTGGTTCAGGGAGGCAGCGGAGCGGGAGCGGGCGCACAGGGCGAGCTCCGCGGAGCCGCCGGGCCGGAGTGAAACGACGGCCAAGCCGGAGGGGCGGGACACACGTACACCTCGCCGCGGTGGCGGCGAAGGTAGCGCTAAAGAAGCGATGAGAGAGGCAGGGGAAGACAGCCTTCCTTCATCCACAGCCATCCGCGGGACACCCTCTCAGGGCGCCGGCTTCCCCGCGGCCGCGGAGAAGGGCTCGCCTTTGGGAAGGTAAATTGGCGAGCGCTGAAGTGCTGCTGGGGGCTCCTTTCCTTTTCCTATAAACCAGATGTGAAAGTACTGAATAAATATATTCACCCCCCAGTCTTGCTCGGAACTCTTACTAATCTCCCCAGGGAAAGGCACCCCAGGACTGTAGCGCTGTTTGAGTATTTGAGGTGACGGAAGCGCAGGAGAGGAAAGACGATAAAACGATTTGCTTGAGATCCACGGATCCTCACAGCGCTTCCAGGGCTTCCCCGCCGCAAACGCTGCTTGCCTGAGCTGCCGGGGAGCCCTCTCCCTCCTGCCTCTGCCTTCACAGGATTCACAGGAGACAGCTGGTGCGGGAAAGGCAAAAGACGAGTCTTCCGATTAAGGGGGGAAAAAGTTTTATTGTACCGGATTATTTTTAAAGGGTCTTTAAAGGAGATATGTTTATGCTACAAGAGGGCAGCATTTAGCGTGAATTGTCCGTAAAGCCTGAGGCACGTCCCGCTGTGAGCAGGGCATCGAGCCTAGGCTGAAGAGCAGGGGCTTTCTAGTAATCCCGTAGTTATTTGCGCTGCAATTAGAACTCGTGCTGCAGCGTGTAGAGGCTGAGCGACCTCGAGCAAAGAAGCAGCTGAGAAGTAAGCATTGGCACTTTCGCCGTCTCCTCCCTACCCCTTCCGCTCGTAAGGATAAGAAGAGCTTCCAAAGGAGGCATTTCTGCAGATGATGATAGGGTCTGGGCAGCTCTCTGGGACCATCCGCTTTGGCACGATGCACTTTCTGGCTTTCCCGGGTGTTTTATTGATGTGCGGCTGCTGGGAGAGATCCCAGGTGCCGTCAGGACGCCGCCGGAGCGGGAGCCGGCCCCTCCGGCCGGCAGGGGGTGGTGCGGGCCCGGCCGCCAGCCCCGCGCCAGCCGGGAGCGGCTTCCCCGCCTGCAGCGCTGGGTGCGCCGGGCCGCGCGGAGAAGCGGCTCCGCACCTCGCTCCATCCAGCACGGTGGGGTTTCCTCGCAGTGCGAGCCGTCCAGACACTCTCCCACCAGCAGAAATACAAGGTGGGGGCAAAGCTCTAGGGGGTCTCGGAAGTTCCCAACTGATGACCTTGCCGTAATTGGGCACAGTAAAGAGCATCTCCCGTATTGCTCCAAGTCGTGAAAGCTTTCATTAGTTTCTGGGTAGTTTCAGGAGAGGTGAAGTGCGCCACTCCTTTTCCCCTGGGCCGACACAGCTCCTTACCAGACCAAAGAGACAGGGCACACCGATAGCAGGCAGCCAGAGGTCCTGAGGTGTTGAGTGGACTCTACCACACCAGACTGCATGGAGGGCTCGTGTCAAGAATGTCAAGTACGGTTGTGCCTTACCGCAGCAGAGCTTGCCAAGAATTTTGGAAACATGCTGGACACTTTCTTGATACTGGGTTTCCTCCATTATGACACATATATGCCAGTAAACATCAGAAAGAATAGTGACAGCTTCCCTACTCATAAAAATCAAATGTGTTGTCTCTAAAGATGATAGTAATAATGACACTGAAAACGTATACTATGTTATATATAAAGCTTCTATACACCTCAAATCAGGCATTATATACAAATTCAAAATCTCTATATTATTTATTGCATTGATTGTAATGAATTCTGAATTATTTATCTTGATAATAGACATTTTGAAAGGTGATTTTGTGAAAAGCTCAACAGGTATTATGTGTGCAACACCTGCTAATGAAGGTAGGTGTGCTTCCCCTTACTAGTCCATGCATGAAACCCCGAGGAAAATAATCAGTATGGAAAACAGAGACTGCTCGTCCAGAGGTTTTGAGCTGTTCTGGTTTCCCTTTGATCTGTCTCATCTCTCTCCTCTGACTTTCTAATTCACAAGCCTATGGGGTTTTTGTTTTAAAGGAATAGTACTGAAAACACAAGCTAAATAATTCTGTCATAGTTGCACTGTCGTCTTGGGTTTAGTGTTGTGAAGGGCTTTCTGTTACCTAAAGCATATGCAAGTCTATACCTACATTTTGAACCTACATGAAACTGGTTGGTTTGTATGAGTATTATGCATTTTACAGGGCTCTGTAGTTTGTATATGTATATAAAAGATGACAAATTAACTTATTTTGCATTTAGTGTATTTAAGAACTATGTGGAGGCGTGTAATTGCTTGAAATTGTCTGAACGTCATTTGCAAAGAAGAGTTGGGAGGCATTTGTGTTTGCTGGACGTTGTTGACTTATTTCCACTGACAGTGGATAGATTATTACAGATTTTTTCCTTCACATTTGCGCATTCATTTGACAATATAATTCCTCTAATGTGTATCATGACCATTTCTCTTACATGCGTTTAGCAACCACAATTTGTGTACAGTCTTAGAGGGAGATAGTATTCCTTGTAGTGTGTAAACCACTGATACTTCTCTGGTGGAAAGTTGGTTTGTAATTGAATGTATGATAACAGTAAAATTATTAATATGATGGATTAAAAAACATCCTGGAAGCTATTTATTACTTGAAGGCACTGGTTCAGTGAGAATTCTTCATTACAATCACAAGATGTTTGATTAATAGTGTGCTTAAGTGTCTTGAAATTACCACTTTTAATATGCAAAAGAATTAAACACTTTATTTCTGAATCATCTTGTAAATATTAGCTGATTTTTTTTATTGAGCTTGTGAGAGAATATATATAGTGTGTTTATAGTTTTACATTTCCTGGTGATATAAAACTAGTGACTTAACAGAGCATGAAACTGGTCACAAAAGAGGTTTTTGTGACAATTCCAGTGCAATTTATGTAATTTGTAAAATATCTGATAAAGAAATTTAAACAAGGAAACCACAAAAGTTTAAACAAGGGTAGTTTTGTGGTCTTAAACATGTAAATCACTGCAGTATTTAAAAACAGGAGGACTAATACCCTGAGGAATTCTGTAATTTTTTATTTGTTTGTTTTAAAAGAAGGAGCCAGGGAAATTCATGTGCTTGGTGTGGTGTGGGAGGACCTTTTGATGAGATTAAGTAGGTGTTTTTATCTCTATTTAAAGTCAGTCACTCCATAATGGAAAGTGTAGTACTCTATAACACTCAACATACTCTTATGAAAGTCTGTTTCATTTATTCAAGTCTTCTGCTTGGGACATGGACATCTTTGTGTGGATATTAAAGGACTTGTCTTTTTAGTGCAAAACCTTCTCTCTCTCCTGTCTTTCTTTAGTACGTCCCTCCAAGAAACCTTCGTGGTTTACTAGGGTTCTTTCAGCAATATTCAATCAAGACAATTAACCTTTGCATTCACAGTCAAAACATTCATCTTTTAAAGCATTCTTCATGGAAGGTCAAGCTGAAATGGTTTTAAAGTAATATGCATGCAAATTTCTTTTCTCTGTGTTCCTATTGTGGGATTTCTTCTCCATCTCTCAATATGTATAAAGACTAGACAGAGTCCAGGCGGCTGGAGAGAATTCTATGCGTAAGATATAGTTGTTCAGCAGACACAGAAAAAAGGTCAAGACAATGGCAGTGCTCTCACTTTAGAGTATTCCTGTACTATCACTGCAGAGAATCTGTATAACCTGTGGCTGAGCTTTTTGACATTGTACATTACAGCTTTGCTAAGCTCAACACTCTTTAAATGGAAAATGCATCAAAATCTGAAGGCTTGGTTAAAGGGAAAAAACCACTTCGTCTTCCTGTTCTTCACGGTTTTGGGAAAAATACTGTTTTCCTCTGCTACTTATTTTGCACTTAAAAAAAAAAGATGAATGAGATTAGCAAGACATTTCTTTCTTTCTGAAAGAAAGTGTGTGATGCTACTGTAATTTGGGTTGTTTCTATAAGTCTGAATGTAAGATTTGGAGACAATGTAAAACTCATGCTAGAACCTTTCAAAGATAAATCTCTAATGTGAAGACATATTTGTGAGTCCCAGTCATGCTTTCCTACTACATTCCTTAACCTTTTGGAGGTTGATACTGTTTTCCCATCTTCCTGATAAGGCCAGGAATAAGATTGCTTGTAAATCAATCTTTACTTAAAGTGTTATGGTAAAAATGTCACAAGAGACGTTTCCTATGAAATCAACCTTGTGGTATTTAATATAAATTTTGTAAATCAGTATCTAGCATAGTTGTTTCTATGTCCTCATACAGCATTCCAAAGGATAAGGATAAGGATTCAAATAACAGTAATAAAAAGGCTCTCTGAGTTACGAGTAGATGCTTTTTTTACTTTGACATGGAAGTTCCCCACAGGGAAAGTACTGTCATTTTCTTTCCTCCTTCAAAAGAAACCTGGAGATCATGGCTTAGAAATGGTACCATTTCCTTTATTTTGAAACACTTTATACATTTAAAGAGCTTACAGAAACGTTCTTAACGCACTGTAGTACTTTTGACTGCAGCCATGTGTAATGCCCTGTAAAGCCAGAATTACTTAACAGTCCAAGAAAAAGACACATTTATCTACTAAGCCATCTGATCCTTTGCTAATTCTTAGATATGACATGTTAACTCTTTGATCCACAACAAACCCCTTCTTTGTGAAAAAAGATGTTGTGAGGTTGCTATCCACAAGCACTGGGTTTTGTTCCTTGTCACAGGAAGGAATGACTGTTGGCTAAGCCACAACAGTGAGAGACACAAAATGTGAGGCTTTACTCTCAGCAGTATTACTGCAGCTAATGACACAAGGCCAGATTTACAGAGGTACTGAGTAAGTCAAAGCAAGCTTCTGGTGTTCAGCAACTTTATTAAAAAAAGTGTTCTTTCTGTACCTACCTTCTTATACCTCTAGCTAACACATTAAGGAGGATTGTGTGATATAAACCCTGTGTATTTGCACTGCTTGAAAAGTAATAAATGAGGACAGAGTATCTTTCTGCAATTTAAAATTAGCAGTACTTTGTTGAATCACTGCAGTTACATCAGCAAAAGCACATCAGTGATATGCCTATAAATCGGTGCCATAAGCAGTAGAAAGCCTCAGGCATAAAAATCTGGCCTTCAGCCATATTTCTCTGTTGTAGCAGTTCTCTTCAGTTCATGTGGGCAGCATGGTCTGGAATTTATAGGTTCTGCCTTCCTGCTCCTACAACTCTTGAACAAATTATGTTAGTAAACAGAGGCTGCCACTTCTGAAAAATCACATCCTTTCCAGTTTGTATTAAGGTAATTGTGTACATTTAATGGTAACACATAAAGTGAAAACAGAATTAATTTTAATTTGTGCTTTTTTAAATGCACTGTTCTTTGTACCATGATCAGGGTGGAGAGTACAGATTGTTGGATCAGGTCGGCAAAAGCATTTTTGTTATTTTCGCTCTTCAATATCGGGGTTGATGGTACTTCTGCTTCTCAGTTATGGAGGTCTTCTTCTACACAAAATTGTTCATAAGTTATTTTGAGTGGGATTCAAGAAAGGGGAAGAACTTGTGTTCATATTGAACACAAGCAGCGCAATTGCCCGGATATGCTGGGACCTCTAGTTGAGCAAATAATGCTGTAAGCCACTGTAATTACAGAAAGCATTCTTTCCAAATGAAGTTAATTATTAATACTAAATTTTATTAATTCTAGGTAAATATAGTCCACATGCACAAAGCACTCTGTAAAGAGCTCTGCCCTTTAACTGATTGAAGACAAGTGTATGAACTTTGACAGAGGAAGGTTTCATCTTTGCTTAACTTAGACTTGCATTTAACGAATTTCCAACGTGTGAAACAAAACCAAAAGTAAAAAATCAATAGAGCCTTTGCTACTTTATGAGCTAGTAAGTTTCTGAACATAGATCAACAAATACGACAAAGGTTGAAAGGCAATATAAAACTTCATGAGCTACCTATAATAAAGGGGAAGAGAGTTAGTTGAATTAAGCCTCAGAATCTGGGTTTTACATCGCTTTCAATTTAAAGCCTAATGTCGGGAAAGGTGTTAAATCTGAACTCAGAAAGGTGCTTGGCTGCCACACATCCAGCCTACCTGCTCTGTGCTGAGGGGGGTCAGGGCTGGGCAGCCCCACTCCACTTTGTCTTTCCTGATTGCACTTGAGGCTTGGGCAAAAACACGGTTTGCTTGTAAGTAGCTTTGGAAGTAGTCAAGCCATTACCTAGTTCACTTTGAGAGTTCCAAGTTCTGTTTTGCAGGAACATTCATTGTTTCCCTTAGGAACTGCTACAGGGAAGGTGCCTACAATGCAGCAGAGACTTTGTCCTGTAAAGGAATCCACAAAGACCCCACTTCACCCACAAGGCACAAAGTGCTTCATTTTTCCCTGCTCATGCTCCTTAGGCGCATGAAACTAATTACACATTCGCTTCCATATTTCCCATCTGGACTAAGAGGAGTACTTTATGATTTATCCTGCTTTAGGGCTGTTGATATCCATCCCCCAGATATACTGAATTCTCCTGGGCATCCCAATGAGGGTGCTCAAAGATGATTTATTTGCAAACATGAGTTTAGCACATAATAGTGACCCCAATGGCTTTCACTGGGTAAGTGGCCAAATGAGGTAAAAAATGCCTGGGTCTTCCTTTTAATGTGATTTTTTTTTTTTACTGTTAGCTTAAACCACATATATTTTAAACAATGAAAGAAGACTGTAACTCAACTTGGAGGGTTTGTTTCTATTTAGAAAAAAAGATTGAGCCAGTTTTATGTATTCAAAGTGATTGCTTGGTCATCACAGTCCTGTAGAACTTCTAAAGATGTGAATTGCAGTCTGTACAGAAAATTCTTCTGTTGTAAGGCTTCAGGAGATAAGTAAGAATTCAATCTGCGCTTTTTTTTTAATTTTTTTTTTTTTTTTTTTTTTTTTTTTTTTTTTTTTTTTTTGTAATTTGTCTTTGCTAATTCAGGAGTCTCTCTGCTGAGCAGGCCGGCCGTTGTAAACCCCATTCACCACCTAATAGATGTGTGATGAAGGAAGTTGAATGATCTATGCCTCAATAAATGGCAGAGAGAATTTCAGCATGCATTACAAAAAGTCTGGAAGTTTTTCCAAGAAGATTACTTAGCCTTAAAGCTGAAACTCATGGCATCATTTATTACTTGAAATAGTTTGAAAATTAGCTCTGAATAAGTACAAACTAGGAGACATTCACTATAAAAATCCATTCCTCCAAAATGACACAAAATCTTGATCCTCTCAGAAGTTTAGAACAGTTCAGACAAAAAGAAGAAGACAAAAATTGTGATCAAGATCCATCTGTAATTTTTTTTGGCTTGAGTCATCACCAACAGATGGTAAGTACTCCATAGAAATCACTCAGCTGAATTACTCCAGTTTATGGGGTTCATAAGGCATCTACCCTTAGTCCTAGCCTCTAATACTTTTTGTCAGAACCTCAGTTCCTTCTGAAGGTTCTGACAGGTACCAGCACACAGGCTTGTGTGTAATTATGCATTTAGGTACAGTGCTTGATACGTAAATATTGGTAGTAATTGTCTTCCCTTTTATTTCTTCTGAAACAATAGGACTTAGTCCTAGCACAAAACTGCCTAGCTGTGTCAAGCTTTATAGGTTGTTGCAGAAATAGCTAGCAACAAGCTGGTATTGACTGTCACTTCCTGTAGGACTTGAGTTGACATCTACTATTTCAGATACACATCAGCTTAGAAATACTGTGTGTGACATTTCCCAATGATTCCTGCAGTTGAGCAGACATGAGATGAATGCAAAAACTGCCCATTGTATAGACTCATGTTCCCACTTAATCTTCATGCAGAGAAACTTATTCTTCCATTTCATCAATGTTTTATTAGATTTTCCTGAAAAAGCTGGCACAAGAATATAATTCTTCAGAGGACTAACAGGTTACTTAGTGTGTGCTGTTTCCCCAAGACTGGCATTGACATTGTCATTTCTGCAAGTATATCTTGTTTTCAGGGGAGTGAGCTACCATTTTTAGAATTGATTTCGTACCTTTCTTTGTTTCTACCCCAACTCACTAGGTGCAAGTATGTGATTTGAAAATGATCTTTGTTCAGAAGAGACCTCTCTCTAGTTAAGCTCCCTGTTTTGTTCAGTGTTATTTTAGATGAGGTAAATAACATTCACTGTTCATGCAAAGATGTCTACTCAGTCTAGTGAGACCACCTGCACTATTGCTTAGTAAAATTATGAGATTGTGAGTAGTGTCTTTGTGTCTCATGATAAAATTTCCATCATACTGCTGACAGGCATAAAACAGAAGTCATCCTTTGCTGAGGTGCTGTCTATCCTACTGAACTCGGACTTTGCAAACCTTGATCAATGAATGAATATACCTAGTAGGCAGAAAATTGCAGCATGATGAGCAGGCCAAAAAGGGAGCACTAGGAGAGCTGTGCTGAAGCCTAGCACCTGATATGTCAAGAATTATAGATTATATTGAGTAAAAGTTATTTTGGTTTTGGGCATATGCTGCTGCATCAGATGACAATACTTTATTTTGTAATATTAATGCAGAGCTTGCCAAAGCAGTTTTATAATAGCCAAGTGGAATGTGAAGATTTGGAGCTGAAAGGGAAGCCTGAGGGGTTCAATAACAAATGACAACACAGTGATGGTGTGCTGAGATGGTGACAAACTGAATCAAAAGGTCTGTATGGCTCTCTGCACTGTTGCTGGTGCCTCATGGATGTATCTTAATTATTCACAGGTTTTTACTATACTTTGCAATTTTTAAGACATAGCATAACCCTGTGTTTTGTGCTAGTATTACTATTTAGTAAGTAATGTATCTGTGGCATATGCAACATTTAAAGCATATGGAAAAAAAAAGAGTGAAATTTATTTGTTGAGGTGATAGAAAACTTAATGACTTACTCAGAAAATTTGTAGGAAGCCCATGTCTAGGGGACATGGGCCTGCAAGGAGGTGACTGGGCCAGAAAATCTCAGAACCTATGAAAGCAGATGAAATTACTGTCCCAATGGAATATTACCACTGAACTGGTATGCAATGTGTTTTATAGTTTACTTGCAGTTGACAAGGCATCTTTGTGTGTGGACTCTTTTACATTTTAAATTACAGATTTCTTTAATAATTGATAAAATGCCAAAATATCCTGTAGCATTGATAGGCACTTCACGCCTCTTGTGACTCCTCCCAAATAAAGCCAGTAGCATGAAGAAGGGAACAGGAGAGATAACAAGATGCAAATCTACTGGAAGAAGCCAATAGCAGAGTGTGAGCCAAATGAGGGTGCCTTCCACTGTCTTACCCAAGCCAGTTCAACACAGTACTGTGCTCTTCTCTCACCCTCATTTGACCTGCTAGCCAGTTGCACAGATTGACTGGACAATTCTTCTAGCAGCGGCAAATTTTAATTTTAGGGGACCCAAGCACTTTCAAACGAGATCCAAAGTACAATGCAGCTGACTCAGCAGTGGTGCAGAGGTTGTAAGCTCTGTTGGGGGGGCTGGCAGTGGCAGCTGGCAGCTGTAGCATCTTAAGCTGGATCATCCCTCACAAAACAGAATGTTTGTAACAGTGCTAAGTGCCCGTTCTGCATATGATATTTTCCGGATATGTGTATGCTGAGTTGCCACTATTGATATTATTCCAGAATTTGGCCCAAGAATCATGGTGTAAGGTCAGATGTTTGGATCACAATACATAAATTGCCTGCTTGCTGTAGACAGTTATGATGGCAGTTCTATTTCTTGCTTTTTTTTATTATTTACCTTAATTTTTTTCTTCTAATCTTGTAAATGGAAAAAAAAATTGTGAAATTTTTACTATGAAAATACTGTTTTCTACACGAGGAAGTTAAATACTTATTTCCAGTTTAAATAAACCCTACTTTATCTTATCTTGCAATGATTTAGTGTTCACTCATATGTATTTTTACCCCACTAACATAAAAAGAATTGTTTTTTATGAAATGAATTATCTGAAACAGATTTAAATGTAACCTTAAAGCACAAAACGAGAAACAGGAAAACAGAGTTAAACTTTTAAACCAATCAATTTTATTCTGAACACAGCAATTGCTTATGCTGTCAGCAGGAATAAAGTTTACTGCTGTTGGAAACTTGTAAAAAGGCAGATGTGTTCCTGTAAAATGCCTTGTCAACTGCAAGTAAACAAGACCACACATTTCAAGAACCAAACATCTCCTAATTTTAGTGTCTATAAGGTTTGTGTTCTAAACACCTGCTCATAAATAGTTACAAGAATGTGAATTGAACAAAGAGAAGGAAATGCTATATTGCTAAATGGCAAAGAAATCCTGCTTATTGACCTTCTGAACTGCCTCAGCCAGAATACACAGGATTCAGCTGTTTATCTAAGGGGTAGCCAAGACATGCCTATATTCAATGCTGAACTAAGATTAGTATGGATGTCTTTGTAATTATTACGTCCAAATAAAACTAATCCTTATATCAGTACAAGTTGTATCACAATTAAATCTTAATGACGGATACAATCCCAGCTTTTTATTGAAAAAATACCTTCTGTGTACCTTTCAAGGGAAGAGAAGACAGGAGGAGGAATAATTATTTGTCTGCTCAGTTTAGTCTATTTTAATCTAGAGCCAATTAAAATAACTAATTAAAAAAATCTACCTTTAAAAAACATACCTTTGAAAGGAGAGATAAAATTGTAATGCATCCCTCATGTAACTGTCTGTATCAGTATCAGTTTGATGGGTAGTTTGCTTCTATTGGCACCTTCTGAAAAAACAATACAAATTAAAACCTCAAAGCTGTAAGCTTTAACAATCCAGGGTTAAGAATGAGATGGTAGTGCTGTTTACTGGGATAAATCAGGTGCTACTAAACAAAATTTCAATACCAAAATGTAATAATATCATCATCAGTAGCTCTTGAAAGAGACCTGGCTGCCTAAAGGCAACTTAATTTTAAACACTGAGACAAGTCAATCAGTATACACCTAAAAATATACATTGAGGGATGCAGTTTGCATTCATTAGAGGCTAGTTTTTTCTTTCTAACCTGTGAGATCTTGAATTCTTTTGTTTGCTTATTCAGGAACATAGGCACAGGTGCATTACTTTGTAGGGTATGGGTCTGCTTGCTGCTGGTTACTGGGTGGAGAAAGAGAGTTTCTATGGGAAGTACAGGACACAGATAAATAGCCTTCTACTCAAAATTCTGTGCTTTCTGTCCTAGTATTAAAACATCTTTCTCACAAGACTGTTTATCTGGAGGTAGGGGCATGTCGATGATCTGGAAATGTAAGTGTTAGCTCAGCCAATGTCCATTGACTATGGCCCGAGAGGTTAGAAGGTGGGCCCATTTCCTGTTTTTACATTTTTCAGTATCAGAACAGATAGCCTGTAGCATTTTAAGTGGCTAAGGGCACAGTGGAAAGCAAAATACTGAGATGTCAGTAAAGCTATCTCAGTGCTTTTGAGAACAGTATCCTGGATCATGACTAAATGGTTGTTTCTGATTCTGACCAAATGCCAACAATTTTGGCAAGGCTGTATCAAGGACAAAAAAAATCTATGGAATTTAACTTTTTATTTTTTAATTAAAATGTCTTTTATGAGCTCCAAGTGTATTTTTGTGTTTCATGGTGCAGGGAGGAACCCATTTTCACCTGACAATCTGTTATACCTTGTGCTTTGAATATGCTCCGATTAGATTTGTTATGTAAATATCCACATAGGCTGGTAGAGAAGGTATATCTGCTCATGATCACAGGGTAAATTATGAAAAGTATTATATCCTAGATGTCTATTTTGACTGTCAACCTCAGAAAGAAAATAACTCTTGTCCTTTTAAGTCACATGGAAGTATATGATTTATGGATGATAGTATAGTTACCTGTTGACTCCTGGAAAGAAATACAGCAAAACTTGATTTTAGATGTATTTAAGAACATAATGAATACAGGAAAGTTACAGTTTTATCAAGGGCATTGGTCTCAAAACTTTTCAGAGCAGTTGTTTTGAAATGTTGTCACTAGCTAGGCCAAATAATTAATACTGCAGCAAAGTATCAGTGAAAAAGAATAGCTGGTGACAAAATACCATATCACAGCATCATAGAGTAGTTTGGATTGGAAGGGCTCTTTAAAAGTCATCCAGTCCAACCCCTCTGCAAAGAACAAGAACATCTTCAACTGGACTAGGCTGCTCCGGGCTCCATTGAACCTGACCTTGACTATTTCCAGGGATGGGGCAACTGCCACCTCTCTGGGCAACCTGTTCCAGTGTTTCACTATCCTCTTTGTAAAAGACTTTTTCCTCATATATTGCATCACATTTTTAAGAGATTTAAAATTTGCTTCTGGGAAAGACTTTTGTATCCTCTCTTCTCTAGAAAGGCAAGATCTGCTTGAGACATTTGCTTTATCTGTGCAGTTAAAGAGAATAGCATGTTCTGTTTTCCAAATACATAACCAGGAAAATACTTATCTTCAATAGCTTGCAGTTGATATGGATAAAGAGGACAAAACATAATTAGTATACTACAGGTTTTTGATTCTGTTGGTTTTTTTTTTCCCATTGCTTTTTTGTACCTTGCCTCTTCTGATTTAGCTTTGTGGCCCTTCAGCAGTTTTCTGAAAAACTTCTCTATATAAAAGACTTTTGCTGGGCAATCTGCTGATTTAAGGTACTATATTAGCTGAACCAAAGCCATCTTTCTCTCTGAACTCTGCTTTCCTCTAAGTATAATCATTCAGTCCTCTTCTAAGTAGTAAAAGTATTAAAAAGTGTCAATATGTACGTATAGGGCCATATGTGTGTACAGCTTTTATAGGACTGTATTTTTCACTTCTCATTTCAAGTTTTTAAACTTCTTTTTGACAACAGTGCTATAAGAGATGTGCTATTCTTGGTTGGCATCTGATTCATAAGTGCTCATCAGAACACTCTCATTAACTTCAGTAAAAAGAGGGAATATTTGCTGACATTTTCAAGACTTAAAAGATGTGGCCTGTATTGTGATATGTTTTTAATAGAAGAAATAGTCAGAGAAACAGGTGGGAAAATTTTTCCTATGTCATGATCAGTGAGATCAGTACCAGATTTATGCTCATGGACCTTGTTGCTGTCTAGAGGCTTTCTTATGTACTCCTTCATTGATGGCAGCAGAAGTTCAATCAACACACAGAACCAGGCCAGTGTGTGGGTCTAATTCCTGCAGCACTGTGTGTGTATGTGACAGTGGGCATTTTGTAGCCAAGAGGAAAACAACAAAGATAGTAGGCATCTAAATTCAAAGGTCTCAAAAATAATGGGCAAGGACCACCTCAGTTTTTAGTAGCTGCCATAGCCAATAATCACAGTGAGCATATTTTGATTTAATCTTTTCTCAGCCATTATCTTCCTGAACAGGCAGGGGCTGTGCTACCTACCCACCTCCTGTTCTGCAGCAGGGACAGACCGACCCATGCTCCAGCGTGGTGTTGGAGCGCAGTCCCGGCTCTGCTGCAGCCATCTCTCCCAGTGCTGCAGTGCCAGAGTTTCTTCAGCTGGGTCTGCTGGGAGGGCAGTTCCTTTCTCCATTGTAAAAGTAGCCGTGCTGAAAAGACAGTGAGGTCTCAGGCCATATTAGTTTCCCTTATGATATCTGTAAAGAAAGGCAGTCCCTGTTGCTGTGTTACATTTGGCTTGAGCCCCATGAACATTTTCCTTCTCAGAAGACTAAGCTTCAGCTCAGCTTCAGCTCAGAAAATCAAGCCCAGGCATATATTTTACAGCTCATAAGTAGTTATAGTGATGGAAGAACATGTAGACTAGTCATCAAAATAAGGGGCAATGTTACAGCTTTTGCAGCCATGTAATAAAAAATATTCTTTCCTTTTTTGCACTGAGCCACTTGCAGTCTGTAATATACTGAAAAGAGATTTTATGTTTCCTTTTTCTCCCTCAGTTTCCAGCATGGAAAACAAATGCTCTGCTTCAGCAAGTGAATCCACCCATGCTTGTGATAACATACTGGCTGTGTGTGAGAATTATACCAATAATTACTGTTTAGAAGTGCTCTGCATGCAGATGCCACAATAGGGCATTGAGAATATATCAATCACACAGTTATGGGAAACACAATAGGAATCTTTCTGTGAGTGAAATAATTATATTTTAGCCACGTTGGAACCAAATAATCTAGCTAGCTCTAAGTCTTTATTGATGTGTAAAATGATTATTTATGCATTGTAATGCACCCTTGTTCAAATAATTGTGCTGGAATATTCTATGAAAGTTTTTGAACAGCTCTGGAATAGCTATACTGTTGGGTGACAGCAGTGTCATTAGTAACCTGCATGAGTATTTCTAACCATGTGCGAATTCATCTTTTATTTCACTGTAATTTTTCCCAGTGTTTTCACCTTCTATATATTTCAAGATAAATTATCTTTCTTGAAATGCTTCCCCAGTGCAAGTTGTTCCAGTGCATAGGTTAGATGATCCTGTGTTGGTGTAGGAGAGAAGTGGCACCCTGTGCTGTTCAAGGCCCACCTCTGCAGGAAGACAGAGGGGTTCAGAGGAGAGCCACAACACAGGGAGGATTGCTCTTTAAGGTCTGTCTGTCTGGAGAGGCACAGTAACAGGGTAAGGCAACCGGAGGCAGCTCTCAAAGATCTCTTGTGCCCATTCAAAATATTTTTAATGAAGTCCTTTAGCAAAGGTTCTTAAAACCTTTAAGCATAAAGATCCTCTCATAAACAGTAACTGAACAAAAGAGAGGACATATATTCTCCAGGAATGGAAATTGATGGAAATATCCCTAAATACTTATCCTGTCTTTATAGGGTGTCTCCAAGTATTCTCCTACAATGACCCATTATATGTCTGATATGCTGCAGCTGTTTTTGCGGTCATAAATAAACAAACAACATTGCTTCTAGTGCCTGCGTGTCTTGAAACAGGAACATCATCAAAAATACCCCCCAGTGAAAATCTCAATAAGCTTGGCCTGTTTAATTTAACAAACAAACAAACAAAAAAGAGACTTGATAGAATGCAGGGCAACTTCAGCATATTAAAGGACTTCATTGTAGTGGAGAAGGGCATAATAATAGGTGCACAGGACATGTACATATCCCCATCAGGCAAACAAAGTTATAAAAGGGAGCATGATTAGCTGCTGGAGTAAACTTACCAGGAAAGAGATGAATTGGCAGTCCCTTGATGTTTATGGGTTGAGACTGAGTGCCTTTCAAGATGATATGCCTAAGGCAGTCATAAATTATGCTTTAGTCTAATTTATGTTACCAGCTTAATGTGAGCAAATAAGGTAAATGAGTGAAATAAACCTGTGACATTGAGAATAATCCAATTGTTCCGTAAGACATTAAATATCTGGAAAAATGGAGTAATCTCAAAGTCTCTGACTAAATCTTTAACAAAATGAAGCAATGTTTGCAAGTGCCATGAGCGCATTTTCAAATTAGCTGCAGAGTTTTTAGCATGTACATGCAGAGATTAATTTTCTCACTTTTTATTTTGACCCAGGGTTTGTGGAAAAGATGTACTGCATTTCTGAAGGTAGTGTAGCCGTGCCAAAATGAGTTGCATGTATGTGCTATAGCACCTTTGAGAGGTGCATATGTATAGTATCCAAATGGCAGTCACGGCTTGAATTTGATTGCATTTGTTGTGAGGATCAACTTCTTCCTGACTGTTTCAGAAAAATTTAGTTGCACTAAGATTTAAAAAATAGATTTGTAGGATATATTCCTTAGTTGAAAAGGCCTAGCATCTTTTGTTTGGAAAATCAACCCTCCTGTCCTTCTAGAAGCTAATAGAAAGTATTTTCAAATGGTAATAGTATTCTAGGCAGAAATCCAGAGCCTTATATTTGCTGCCTGAGACTATAATGTAGGAGTTGTAATATATTCCCTAATTAAAAATATCATGCACAGTAGTGATTTTATTATTCATTTATTATCTGGACCATTGAACTAAACTGAAGAAAAGCAGCATTCTCAGGGACACAAGTGAAGAGGTTCCTTTCTATTTTTCCGGCAAAAGGGACAATATTTTTTGTTTGAAAAATAAGGACTCTCCATAACTTGCTACACTATTATTGTTAGACTTTAGCTAAATAAAGGTTTTCTTGTCTGAAGGAACATTCAGGATTACTTTTGTGACCTTTATGTTTTGTGGTATATGGATAATACTTCATAAATATAAATAAATAGGAGACTGAGAAGTAATAAAAAATAGGAGATTGGAAAATAATGTATAAAATCTTACAGTCCTTAACTGTGAGACTAAAGCTAATTTTCAATCATTTGAAGGAAATTGGAAGACATAAAGCTTAAAAATCAGAAGCAGTTTCTCTCGAGTTATTTTCTTGTTGCACCAAGCTTACAAGTATAGGCTTTTAGCTCACATATATTGCAAGTTTCTGTCCATGTCAGTGACAAATGGAGTCAAGCTGTTACAGATTCTGGCTGCAGAGATTTGGCTGTGAAGCAGTAGACCCAGATGAAGTCTGCAGGTCCCCAATTCAGTCCCAAAGTCATAAATTGACACAATCTCCTAATAACAGAATACACTTCTGAATACTATACTGTATAGAATATATAGTGTTTAAAATCCACCATATACTTTATACAATTTGTCCTCCTTTTCATTGTATTGTGGGGTTTGATGCATGATGTTGGTCAGTTCTTTCCTTAGGCATCTTTGCCTACCAATGCTACTGCTTTTGCTCTTCTGAACTTTCAGATGCTATCTTTAATTCAATAACACTAAACTATAAAGAACAAAGCTTTATTTCTTCTAAATTTTATTAGACCCACTTTACCTTTTTCAGCCTTCAACCAGATCATGGGTTTTGAATTTTTGTGGCTTTTTGACTACATATCTTTTAAACCTTTCCTACCTTTGTTCTCCAAAACCTTGAAATCAAGAAGTCAAAAATCTGTTTACATAGTAAAACATGCAATCCATTTTTAGTTTCTTAGTAAACTTGTAAAGAGTAATACTGGACATTCAGGGCAAATAGTTTGGAAAACTGAAGCCTGAACCCTACAACTGAGCAATGCTACAGTGACAACCGAGTGGTCACCTTTTCTTCTTTAGATTTCCACATGCTGAACCTCCTTTACTGGAATTAAAATAAAACATCAAGCATGTATATGTTCTCAGACCTTTTTCTTTTGGAAAATCGCATTATTTGTATTGCAAAAAATTTCTGCTCAGTTCATTTTACTGAATGTTTTTGTTGTACCACGGGTAATGTTCTTTACGTTATACTACTACTTCATTGGTCTATGCTACAAAAATAAATATAATTATTTAATAATAACCAGATTAATAACAATGTGTATGTAGCTGAGTTCTAATTTTGATTTTGTCTGTCTGAAACAAATTCATGTTCCAAACTAATTCTTCCAGACTGTTTAACTCATGGCATGGTGTTTTATTTGACAAATGCAGCATTAAATGTAAGGATTATGTAGACAAAGCTCAAAGGTCAACTCAGTGTTCCACTCTGCTGACAAAACTTACTTATTTATCTTAAAATTCTGAGCTGTTATATTTCAATAATTCTCTTTTACACCACAGAATATATCTAGAGTATTACACAGCATTTCTAAATTTTCTATGGAACACAACACAGAAATTGCATTTCCTTTTTATTTGCTGAGTGCTGTCTCACAAAGAAGTAATATGATACAGAGAGAAGATAGCCTGAAGTCCAGTGTATGGTTATGGCCTATAAGCACTTTGGTTTTTCTCAGCATGAGTTTGTTAATTCACATATTGATTGGTGTTCACATATCATCACTCTGCCATTAGGAATCCAGTTACTTTATTCAAGCACAATTTTAGGAAGATTATCTCACCATACTTTTGGTTGGCACAGGGTACTTTTCCTTTCCTTGAAGGAAGTAAGCCCATGCAATACTGGAATAGAAATGCTCGTTGTAAAAGGTTACACAGATACATGTGTACCAAAACTTTTTACAGTTTGTGTGCTAATAAATTTAAGTAAGAAACTTATGTACATATCCCTTAAATCCATTACTACGTACAGCTTTACCTTCAGAGAAAACCAGATTAAGCCATTTATTGTTTAACACTAGGTCATAAACAGCAATTTTTCCCTTCATGATAAAGCAGCTTAATCCATTGATCCTTATGAAAAATGTAAATGTTTATATTAGTCAATTAGAACAAGGCTTTGTTGTGCTCTTGTTCTCTTTCTCTTTCAATATACACCTGATCTATTATTCAATAAATTTTGTCTTTTACATTTTTTCTTTCTACACTGTGACTTCACTTCTTGAAAATCCAGATGTATTTTCTAAATGTTGCTAGGGAAAATCAAGTTTTATTTTGGCTGTAAATTTTAAGCAAGTGTTATTACTTTCAAATCTGAATTTATGTCTATTTTTTATTTTTCTAATGGAATAGCTAATAGTTATTGATCGAAGGTTTGATGTTGTTCCTTACCCCAGCAGCCAAAATACACAAGCAATTGCAATGTCACCTGCATTAAGCTCCCTAAAATGCAAAACTGTGGTGGAAACTAATACCTTGGTGTGGTGAAGTGAAAAATTCTTGCATAATTCTTATTAAACCAAGGGAAGCCAGGAGGAATCGTCTCAAAATGGTTTAAGATGATGTATTCTTTTATATCAAGTGAAAATGGAGGGAGGCATATCTGCAACTACTTTGGAGGAGAGGTTTAAGATCTAAAACAATCTTGTTAATTGGTGATTTGGTCTAAAAAGCAGGATGCAGTTCAAGCAGGACAAATGGAAATTATTGCACTTCAGTAAGAATACTCAGCTGAGCAATGAAAGATAGAAACTGCCTAGCTAGCCAAAAGTTGCAGAAAAAAAAATTGAGATGGCAATACCAGTTGTCAAATTCGTATTGTTGTAAGGGGAAAAAAACCCAACCAAACCCAGCAGCTGATATCCTGGTTTGGTTATTGCACTTGAAATAAAACATTGGCCAGCTGAAGAGATTGCAGAGAAAAGTATGGAGAATGATCAGAGATCCAGAAAACATGACCTGAGGAGGAGGGAAATAATTGGCTTCCTTCATCGAGTGACATGAAGGAATGAGCTAATGTTGGAACAAGGGGCACACAGACATTAAGACATATTTTCAAAGATCTGGGGCAGAGTGAAGAGAGCTGTTGTAGAGTATTCAACAATAGATGTTTTTATTGAATGGCCTACACAAAAGCCTGTAGGTGTGGGTGATTTTGGTGCTGTTGATTCTGACTTAGGAGGAAGAAACAGACAAGATCTTATGAGATACTTCCAGTTCAATTTTGTGTGGTTAGTAAATGTGGGTATTCCAGCATGGAATTACATAAAAGAAAGAGTAATATTTAAAAAAAAAAAAAAAAGGGAGCAAAGAAAACCTGCTACTTTTAATTATTTACATGTTTTTTAGTTTAGGAAGTTTTAATTTTTCTTTTTTTTAATTATGACCCTCCTTGAATAGCTTCACCTTTCATACACTTTAATTCAGCCTGTGCTTTGCCAGTTAAACTGACATAAAAAGTTGCTGCAAGTTTTTCCTACACATCCCCTTCTGCATGATAGGAACTAACCAAAGAAATCTATAAAGGACTTACTTGATCTTTCCCTGCATCTTTGCTTAAAACTTATCCAGGCTCTGAAACTTACCCAGTCTTCAGTAAGTTACATCCTTGAATTTTGTTAGAAAAATTGTTATTTTGTTGTTTCCATGGAGAGAACCCTTCCCCCCACCCTTTCTGCATTTATTACTTGCAGCTCAACAATATGTCTTTAGATGCATCAAGAATCTGAAAAATCTTTCAAAATACTCTCTCAGGCCAAATGCCAATGTTCTGGCAGGAATGCCCACTAGCTTTTATCAATATTGCTATAAAATCCAAGTCTCAGCTCACTTGAGTTTGTTTCTGTCAGCTGATTTATGTCTCTAGTCAAAATGTATTGAAAGCATAAAATGGAGCTGAATGGCCTTCAAAAAAAGAGGCGTAAAACTGCAGTGCTGAACATAGGAAAACATTTCTAATCTTACAGTCTTTTTCAGACTGCATTATTTCTACATTTTATTCTTCACTGGCCATGTTTTTAACCTCCTTAGGTCTTCTTGCCACTTTAGAAAAATAACTGTTTCCTTTGCAAGATTACCGTGGGAAATTAAATTTTCATGTACTTTACTACAATTGACTCAAATAGTGCTTAGATTTTAGATTGCCTATAATTTTCTATTGGGAAAATTCTAGAGAAATGAAACAAATGAAGGGAATTTCCATTTGTCAACCTCTCTGATTCAGTACTGGCATCTAAATAACCCTCTCTGGTTCTTTACCTTACTCTGTTCTCCCAAGGTCATTTTAGTTCTTTCCTTAACTGTACCCCAGCATCTTTGGAACTGGAATTGCAGCCCAGTTCTGGGTCTGTCATTCAAAGCCACACCCACTTCACATTTTCCCTATTTTGTACATCATCTGTGTCCCCATGTTCTCAGACAGGAAAGGAGGTCCTAGAACTAAGTCCAAAAACTGTCTCTCATGCATCTCAGCATCTTCCATGCTTGCTCTTCTCTTCACTTATTTTGTCCCTGGTACAACTCCTACTCGGCTGTGATAAATCTCTAGGCAGAGGAAATATACTTGTCCAGTGAGCCCATGTAGAACATGAGTTTTAGAAACACATTTCTGGAAGAAAAGGGGGAGAGGAGTAATGAAAAAAATGGGTCACAGCACTGCTGATGCAGAGTAGGACTTCTGTATTATATCACACATGCTTAATGACTTTAGCTGGAAGCCAGAAACATTTTGCTTCCCAAGACAGTGGGAGTAAGATATCAAGGAAAGAAAGGGAGAGGACACTTTCTATAACACAGTTCCGTTTTTATGGACGTCATGAATAAAAATATTCCAGAAGACTGAATTTCTCATTCATGGCCTCTGTTTTCCAGATGGATGAAAAGTGGATAATTATAAGTGAGGAAGACAGAAGGCCTGGTGCTGTAAGAACCATTGCTGTGAGTCATGAGCCTGGAGCACATTCCTTTATGACAACTTTGTATATCTTACCCTATCCATGAGGTTATTCATTCCACAGCAGTAATCACCAGCACATTGGGTCAGTGGTGTTCTGAATATATTCTTTCCTAGTACAGAAGAAGATGATGTCATCATGGACATGCCTTTCTTTGACTTTGGAGACTGCTTTAACTGATGATAAATATTGGACTTCTGTTTCAGACGTACAGAAAGAATGAGAGATTGGAGAATGTTTCTGATAGAGCATCAACCTGTACTTACTAAGTTCTTTCTGGAAAAAGGAACTAATCAGCAGGCCCGTTATCACAAGCACCCTTTCCCCTTTTGCTACCTAAGTGTAATTTGCCAGCTGGTTGAAAACTTGATCGTCTGCTCGAAATCTATTTTTTTTTATGTTGCTGGGCTTTTAAAATTTTCTTTTAAACAGACTGACATATTTCTTTCCACAGTCACAGATATTGAACTAGATTTTTGGGGCATGTACCCAAGTTAAAAAAATACCCAATTGCCAGCCCATGAAAAATATTTTTCTCCTCTACTGGAAAAGGTCCTGCTGCTCTCAGTTTATGATCTCTTTATAATTTTATCTCCAAGCTTGTCTGAGTCAAAAGCATCACCCTGGCTTCTGGCCCCATGTATTGGCTTTGTGTGGCAAGGTTTTAGTAGCAGGGGATATACAGGTGTGGCTTCTGCGAGAAGCTGGTAGAAACTTCCTCTGTGTCTGGTGGAGCCAATTGCAGCTGGCTCCAAGATGGACCCACTGCTGGCCAAGGCCAAGCCCAGCAGTCACAGCAGCAGCACCTCTGGGATAACGCATTTAAGAAGAGGGAGAAAAGCTGTGTAACAGCAGGCAGAGAGAGGAGTGAGGATATGTGACAGCAACAGCTCTGCAGACAGCAAGGTCAGTACAGAAAGAGAGAGAGAGAAGGTGCTCCAGGAACTGAGATTCCCCTGCAGCCCATGGTGAGGCAGCTGTGCTTCTGCAGCCCATGGAGGGCCACAGTGGAGCAGAGACCCATGTCCAGCCCATGGAGGACCCCATGATGGAGCATGTGATTGCCTGAAGGAGGCTATGAGCTCTTGGAATGTCTGTGCTGGAGCACGTTTCCTGTCAGGACTTGTGACCTCACGGAGGACCCACATTAGAGTAGTCAGTGCCTGAAGGATTGAAGCCTGTGGAGAAATTTGTGGAGGTCTGTATCCTATGGGAGAGACGTTTGGAGAAGGGGGGGTGTGAGGAGCCCTCCCTGTGAGGGGGAAGGAGCAACAGGGGTGTGTGATGAACTAACTCTAGCTCCCATTTCCCACCCCTCTGCCCTGCTGGGGAGAAAAAGATTGAAAATTTGGGAGTGAAGTTAAGCCCAGGAAGAAGGAAGGGGTGGGGGAAGGTGTTTTAAAATTTAGTTTTTATTTCTCATTACCCTACTCTTGTTTTGGTTGGTGATAAATTAAACTAATTTCCCTAAGTCAAGTTTGTTTTGCCCATGATGGTAGCTGCTGAGTGAACTCTCCCTGCCCTTATCTTGAGGGCCTTCAATCCCATGAGCCTTTCATTATATTTTCTCTCCACTGCCCAGCTGAGGAGGGGAGTGATAGAACAGCTTTGATGGGCACCTGGCATGCAGGTGACCCACCACACCCCAAACACCCATGAACTTGTTGAGTTTGATTGAGGCATCAGTAGTGACTCTGGAATACTAATCAATAGAACAACTCTCTTAAAGAAATAATGAGCTTTTGTTTCACTCTGTTCAATCTATATTATTCAGTTGTGGATTCAAAAATAACTTGCAAGATACAATTTTGCTAAATATAATATTTGTAAAATCTTTATTGAAACAATTTAAAAATCAGAATGTTTGATAATGTTGCTGTTTCTGCTGAGATTTTGGAACAAGATGAATCAAAAGAAAGCAAACTCTAGAGTCCACTGCATTCTTCCACCAAGGATTTTTAAAACCCAAGTATAATTCCTTGCATGCAACACACCCATTTCTCACAATGAACCTATGTCAAAGTTTTTGAAATTATTCTCACAGTTTACCATGTTTTTATGTTTTTTCTTGAGTATTTTCATGTAATTCAGTAACACTAGACAAAAGACAGTGACAAAGATTATTTCACAAATAGTGCACCTTGCTTCTCTTGCTATTTTTTGTTTTGCTATTTTCCCCATATTTAGACCCTAGACTTGTCATTGAGAAAGACAAATTGGAAGAGCTCCACTTTTGAAGTTCTTTTTCTCTGTGGAAGAATATATACATCTTTTTGCTAAGGCAGATCTTGACTGGCATTCACTCTTGGCTTATTGGTCTATATGGAGCAGCAGAATCTCCACACGACCAGGCAGCTGCAGGGCAGGCACACTTGAGCAACAGTGAACAGTCTGACTTTAGTGTCAAACAGTTCATTGACTCTATAACTCAAGAAAGTGAGTGTAATATATGCCTGAATAACCATGGAGTCAAAACTTTGCAAAAGTGTAAAATTCACATTTATTGGGATAAATGGGAAAAGACAGCAAATTTTAGAGTTAAAATAACTTCCAGAAATAACTTCTAGAGATTACACATTGCACTTGAAGAAATTTATTTTCCCTAATTTAGGAAAAAAAGCACTTTTTTTAAAGTTGTGTAGTCAAATATGATTTAACTTAATGTATAATTTACAGGAAAAGAAGAAAAGAGGTAAAATTAAATAGGTTGAAATAAATACATAATATGCTTCTTGTGGAAAGAAATGAAAAAGGCTGTTTTCCCCACTATTGGGGGTAGAATAAGATTATCTTATCCAGGAAGAAAAATTTAGTCGATGATATTTGCATTAAAATTAGCAAAGAAAGATTTGCAACAAATAAAATGGTTCAACCAGCTTGCTCTGCATTAGATTCTTCAATGATAAAATAAAATTAGGAAGCTGCAGAATAGTGTGAATTCCTTTGTATCCATCTTTTCATGCTTAGCATTTATTAAATGGCCAGTTAATCAAAATTGTCTACTCTCCTGTTCTTTAAAGGAGGTGCTTTTAGTTCATCAGCTTATTTTAAGCCTGCAAGTGTACTTGGAAAAATGACAAGACACATTTTAGCTAGACTACTTGCATGTTTTACATTACTTTTGATTTGGCAATTGACTTCAATTATTATTCTTGTTACAATTTTCAGTGTAGAATGTAATCTGTTAATGTTGCCTGCCTAATGTTACTGAAAGCTCAACTGTGTTTTTTTCAGTTTGTTCAGTCACTGGTGAGACATTTCATTATGGTGTCTTTTGTTAGATTCAGAACTGAAAATGACTGACATAAAATGGCAAAATTTTTTTATAAAAGATGTTAAGAGCTTGTACTTCTGTTTTTGAAAATGAGTCAAAAAAGTATCAAAACACTGGGTGTTCACTTAGAACTAAAAAGTCTATGACTGCAATACCCCAAGTCCTAAGGAGCTCAATATTTAAGGTTTAACTTGTTCTCAGTGAACTTCTTTCTATGGGAACAATACTGATAAATTGGTTGACTCCTTTGAACTATAGTATGTGTGGTGAAACTTATGTTTTATTTTACCAAGTTCTAGTTCTTCTGTCACAGGGAGGAAAAAAGGACATTCCTCCTCCCTGTCCCTTTTATCCTAGCTGGCAATTCATTTTATATAATCAGTTGTTACATTTTAATCTGAAGAGAAGCAGCAGGAAGTGTGATCAAAACTTCCCATAAAGTTGTTTCTTTTCAGATTACAAAAGAGCTCTTCAAAATGCTTCAATAGGAGAAGAATGTACAAATGTACTTGTTAATTGGTTGTGGTAGAAGTGAGTGCCTAATTTCTAATTTTAATATGTGTCACTTTAGCTTCTAATCTTTGCTTCTTGTTTCATTTTCTCAGATAGATTAAAGAGCTCTGTACTACCTATCTTTTTCTCTCTGTGAAGATACTTTCATAGAATAATCAAGTTATTCCTCATACTTTTTGTTAAAAGAAGCAGCTTGAGCTCTTTAAATCTTTGACTCTGAAATAGGTCCTTAGGTATTTAAATTTTATTTGTGTTTTTCTTTCAACATACTTCCTAATCCTTCAGAATCTATTTTGAGAAAGGAGCACTAGACTATTGAGATCGCCCTGATGAGCTGAAAAGATACACTGCAAGGTCTATCTCAGAGTATATATTAATATGAAAATATATTTTATATATATGTGTGTGTGTGTTTGTGTGTATAGGTGTGTTTATGTGTCTAGTCAAAGGTTTTATTAGTCCTTTTTGTGTTGGCATTTTACGGATGACTTGACTTCTTGAGCATATTTTCATTATTGGCCAGAGCACTAGTCCATTTTTTTCTCTGTTTAGTCTGTATTTAATTCGTATCTCTTGTTCCTAGGTATGTATGTGAATTCTGTATTAGTTAAACTCACACAGTCCACAGAGGCTCTGTCCCAGGATGGCAGCTCTAGAGGTGACACACCACAGCTGTGTGGTACAATGTACATCATTTATTGCTGGGCACCATTTGTTTTCTTGGTCGTGTAGACCAGAAGGTTCACATGGCATCTTCTAGTGGGATACCAAGTCTTGATGACAAGGAAGATGGAAAGTATCAATGACTTGACTTCTCTAATAATTATTGTAAACCTATGGTTTTTTTCAGTTTTTACTTCCACGGGGAGCTTCTGAATCCATAATTTTAGTGAATTGTCTCTTTTTGGATTGTTACTAGCAGATGGTACAAAAGACCTTTGAGAATCCAAACTTTTATGAGTGCTTCAGTAAAATGACAAAAGCATGAACCTCAGCAGCAAGAAAACTGGATTGCTACTATTTTGGAATCTGGCCCTCAGCAAAGTAATGCACAAAAGCACATGGAAACGCACAGTAAATATGAGTTTCAACTACTCAGTGATGCACATATCATTGATCTGATTTTTGAAGTGCCTCTATATTTTTCGTAGTATACCTATAATTATGAATAAATTATGAAAAACTGTCACTGTGCATAATGTATTCACATAATGACTGTAAATCCTTAAACCATAACACCACGGTTATCATCTACCTTGTCACATTTACTGTAATGTATTCAACTTGGGTTGTGATTATATGTAGGTTCTAGCTATGGAGACCTTTTGGATTTATGAAGAGAAAATGTAGCTACTGAAATACTGTATAATATTTAAAGTTCAAATATTGAGGATTCTCTGTTTTCTTGCCTTGTACACATTTCACCAATAATATGACATATTTAATAATAGCATTTAATAACTGTACAGTATGCTCTCTGCAGTACTGTGTAGCTCTTTATGAGCCAATATGTAAGGCTCATGAGGGAATCTTTCCAAACTGAATACCATTGCTATAGGGCTAACATATTAAAACACACTAAACACATTGAAATTAATGAAATACTGTCTTTCTGTGTCCAGTGGGTGCTGTATTAAGATTTTGGTTTGGGGCATATACAGGTAGATTTACAGAAACTGTGAAAGAACAATCAGTTTAGATTAGTTAGGATTAAGTACCAGATTGATAGCCACAGGAATAATTCCTGTCCTTTTTACCATGTCAGAAGAACTCTATGTTCCTGCTAGTTTAACTTCAATATTACAGTCTGCCTCCTGATTTTTGGCATAAAGCAGATAAACAGATTTCCTCCAAAGAAATTGGTCTAATTTTGTGAGGACAACACAGGAACTGTAGAATACGTTGCATACTCTAGTATCTGTGCTGATGATACCTTTGGCTGAACTGTAAGCAGTGTTTCCCTTCACTCCTAAGAGGGCTGAAAAAAAGATAAACAAACTTTATATTGAAGATTTGGTGGAAATGCAACAAGTAGAGAAGATCCTCAAAAGAAAAGCAGTATTTTCATCCTTTTTTTTTTCCTTTGGCTACACTTTTTTTACATAGAGTATAGGGCAAAAGAGGTTGGAAAGGACCTCAGGAGTTGTGCAGCCCAAATTTATGAAAGGAGGTTAGACAAGGTTAGTCAGGTCGTTACTCTGAGTCAGGTTGTGCTCAATCTCCTTGGGAAACCAGCTCTACTTCTAGACTGTCCTCACAGTGCAAAAGTTTTTTTAATATCCAATTAGATAGGCTTTGGGTGTTGTTTTGTTGTTTCTTAGTGTGTTTTACTCAGTCCATACACTTAAAACTTTTTTTTTCACGCATTGTTTTTCAGGAAAAGGTAGGTAAGAATACAGTTAATGTCAGAGTTCAGAGTCCTAGGGCTTCAATATATAGGACACTCTTCTGCAAATCTTTGTGTTTAAATTTCACAAGTTTGCTGAGTAATCAGGTTTCCCCATGGCAGAAATAGCAGAAGTAAAGCTCTTAGTGTGTTGCAAATAACTATTTTTAAACTTTGCCAGGATTTGGAAGTGGTTTTTGACACAAATGGGTACATTTAAAGAATTTCTTCTTTTATGTCGCACATAGAAAAGGTTCAGACAAAAACCCCCGGATCTTCTGTAAGGAGATTGCCCAACTGCACTGGAGATAAGAGTTGTGTGTTTGTTGTGAAAGAGCAATTGCATAGGTGAGCTTTGTTGATCATTGAACTTAAAAACTATTCCTGAAGCAAGGAAGCACACAAAAGAAACTGGAACACGGAACTAAAATGAACAATCGCTAAGGATATAAAAAGACAATTCACTACAACAAACACTCAGGACATTCAAAACATTAATACATAGTAGACCATATGCACTATCTGGCTGTGTTTTAGTGAACTTGGGCTATCTATTTTCTATTTTATTCAAAAGGCTACTGGCCTGGTCACTGTGCTATGCTGTCTTTGCAGTGCACTGCTACAGTACATGGAACATGGCAGGTGATATTCTTAAGTCAGTGTAGGAGCTAAGTAGGTGTGGTTCCCTACAAAATGCCTGAAACTGTGTGTATGAGCTGCAATTCACCTATGGACCTCTGAAACCATGTGCAAACAACTTAGTGAGTAGGTGCAGTGCCCATCTGATTTTAACATTGACTGATTTAATGGTTCTGCTTGTTTCAGCTTTCATAGGCCTAATTATGGGCATTATGCATAGTTGCATTTTCATCCTAATTATATGCTGGCTCAGTGATTTCTGATGCTTTAACTGCCAATTGCTAACCAGTGGCATAGGACTGCTCATTAAAGAAAGTATTCTCAAATGGCTTGTTCTTTTAATTTTTCACTCGAAGTTTAGAAATTCCAGAATCAAATAATATCATCCCTGTTTTTCTCTCTATTATCTGATATCTGGATCTTTTTAAAATCAAAAATAAAGCTAAAGAAAATTTCCTTAGTGTGGTGTACTGGTGTGAAATAGTGCAATTTTCAATGTTAAGCTTGGTGACAGAACCTGTTTTTCTAGAAATTATCTGACTCAACCTAATTTCAATTATTATTTAACATGTGGTTTTATGTCTGTGATACAGTGCAATTACTACACATTAGAATTCACGACCTACAGAATTTGTCAGGATATCTGAGTGATTGAAGCAAAATCTCCTATGTACACACAACCAGAATTCATGAATTTAAGGTCCTACCTTCACTTATGAATGGATGAATATTTAATGGACCTTTCTTAGCTTTAATTTCATATCAAACCACAAAGTTTTGGGCTTTGTTCTTTTAGGCTTCCTAGGCTTCTTCTTAGAAGACATAACATCACATGGCTTTTTTGACTTTAGCACTCCTTCTTTGTGTACTCTGACTTTCCAAGGATCTGACTGCAAGAGTTTAGTTTTACCAGCTTAAAAAGTGCACTTGAACTTGAATATTTCTACCAGACATCTGGACCTGAACTTCTACTATATTTAGTACTTAGAACTAAAAATAGTTTAATGAGTTGAAATATGTATAGACCCCAGTAAAAGTGAATAAAACTGTTTGCAATAGAGAACACCGTATCAGCCAACAATCTGCAGGATTGGGTGCTGACACAGAGTTTACTGTTTTCCACTTCTAATGACTTCAGATGGAAACAGATAGGAGAAAAGAGTTTGAACAGTGATTTTGTACTCTGTAGTTCCAGCAGTCAAAAGCCACTGGTACTGAAGAGGATTCAACCTAATATCTATAAGCAAAAATACTTTCTAAGAGATTGACCATCACAGATAAGAAGTCAAAAGTTTACCATCAAATATTTAACTCTTTAATAGAGCATTGTTGTTTTCTTGTTTGGTTGGCTTTAACAGAAGAACCAAAAGAGAATACCCTTGGCAAGAGGTGAGTGTTGGGAGAATTTCCATAGTACTGGGCCACCATCTGCCTTTCTGTGGTTAGAACTGCAGGGCTGCTCTTTGGTTTTAGCTAGCTGTCCTCTTCAGTTACACCTTTTGTAGGTGGTACTTTCATACTATCACTGTAGACATAGATGCATGTTGAAGACTGAAGTATACAGTGCACAACAGAGAACAGTAAAGGACATATTTGTGACCTGAAAAATTGGGATATATTGATGACTTTTACAAAATTTGATTGATTGTGATTATTTACCCCAGATAAGAGACCAGAATTTTTATGTGAATATAATTTTTCTATTTTGCTCTTCACTAGGTTGGCAGTTGTTATTCCTTTGAAAAAGCTTCTTTCTGAGAAAGCACTGCAGTTCAATATCACAAGTATATGCACTGATTTTCTTTCTTTTGAAAGAGAAACCTCTCCAGCTTCGGTTACTTCACAGTCCTTAACATGATGTTCCTAAAAGTCAGGAATAGCTGTGACTGACTTTTTTTTAGGTGTATAGTCATGTCAGGGTGTACTCATTCCTGCAATCCTTCCAGGTTATTTTGTGAAAAATGCTTTGGGAGATGGGATGTTTTCTGTCAGTTTTTATGCCTTGTAGTAAGTAAATTCTGACATTTAATTTTGAAGTACTGTGTATTATCTTAGTTAACATGCTGCCCGATAAGCATGTGTTTGCTTTATTAATAATTGCATTTTCATACTTGTAACAAAAGAACAGAATTTCTCAGCATAAAAGGTAAAGGAAATTACAACATAAGAAGACCCAGCTGAGTCACAGCAATTGACCATCCAGCTTAGTGCTCTCCAGCTGAGAGTAAGGAGAAGTACTATTTGGGGAATAGCACTCTTCCTTACCTTTTTTTTTTTTTTTTGGTGTGTCCCAGAACAGATTTTTCAGGGACATTGGCAAGTAAGATCTTTCTTGTCTTTTAACTTCTCTTCATGTGCCCTGTGATGGTTGGTCTTTTTTTGTTTTAATATGTGTTATTTTGGGGTTGGTTTGTTTTATTTTGGTGGTTTTTTTTTTTTTTGGTAGTGTATTTTTTAATTTACTGTTACACAAGTAAACAGTTATACAAGTTTACAAGTTATAAAGAGTACTATTGTCTCTTTATGGTATTTTTTTTACCTGCTTTAATGTAGTCTCTTGCTACCTTTACTAAGTGGTTCTTAATTCTAGTGTTATTCATTTAGTGAGTAATAGTTTTGCAGTCATTCACTGCATTCAGAAAATTTTGAAGTATAATGATGTTCTTTTCGTGTTGTTCTTTCCAAATTAAGGAGTCTCATCCCTCTTAATCTTTCATTGTAGGGCAGCTGCTGAAAGCCTTTAATCTTTGTAGTTGCTGTTATTTGTACATCATTGAGGCCCCTGTACTTTGGAGTCTAACTCAATTGATATGTGGAGTAGCATGGGCTGCTCTGGATAAGATGTTGTTAAGGTAGTGGGGTTTTTCTTGTGGGGTGGGGTGACTTGTTCTTGATACCTTTCCTGAGGGATAGCCAGTGCTGAAGTTTTTTCACTTTGAGTCCAGCTGTATGTGGAGCTGGTGACATCAGAGAAATATTAGTGATGACTCTAGGAAGTGTTCGTTATGTTGTCA
The DNA here is from genome assembly GCF_000738735.6 of Corvus cornix cornix. Classification (NCBI taxonomy): domain Eukaryota; kingdom Metazoa; phylum Chordata; class Aves; order Passeriformes; family Corvidae; genus Corvus; species Corvus cornix. Next base: position 44,127,983 of record NC_046334.1, read on the forward strand.
CTTTCAGTTCTGGGTTTTTGATAGAGGTTTTAGATTATTGTTTCTATGCATTTAGGCACTTGAAAATTTATCTGTTGTCTTTTAGCATGCTCAGTTTCACAGAATTCCTTAGCTTGTTTTTGACTGCAAGTTTTAGGTCTTTTGATGTAGTCTTTTGTTTGAAATCTTAAATCTGTGAATACAGGTGACTGCTTTTATGTGATACTGATTTTCCTGGCCAAAACCTTATTGAGTGTGAGAAATGCTTCTAGGCTGATGATGACGCATATACTGAGGCTCTATGTCTGTGTATAAATAAAATGCACATAGGCAGCATACAGCTTGCTTTCCAGTTTTTTAATACTTCAATGTGTGTGCAGCCAAGACATGTCTGTCAGTTTTTAAGTTAAATATTTTGGCAGATCATTGGTGGATGATTGTGAAGTGCTAATGTTATGAACTGATTTATAAGTGAACTGATTCTGATAGAGCACATAAAATGGTCTAACTTACTGCTCTTGTCATTATTAGTGCTTACTTTGGTAGCTCCCAGAATACTCCTGGTGCTGCTTGTAAAGATGGGAATTCTTGTTCATTGCTCCAAAGAGATCACAAGAACAGATGAAATATAACAGATGAAAGTTGGGGGTATACTCCAAACAGCTTAAAATTAAAATCAGCAGAGTGTTAAATTGTGATCATAAGGAAAGCAAAACATGGAGAAAAAGAATTTAATAAAAAGATAAGAAAAAGGAATTTGGAAATGTAAATAGATAAAATTTATATTCCATCAATCTAATGGTAACTACTCATGTATAAGCTTCTCTCAAGAGAAAAAGGTCTTTAATAAAAATGTGCATTCAAAGAGGTAATTTTCTTTTAATAGTTTAAAATTATCACTAAATTCAAGCTAAATTTCTAAATCTAAACTGGCCTCAAAGGACTGGAGGAAACTTCTAGAATTAGACCCGACTTTTATTCAAGGTAGTTTGTACTATTTCAGTACTTTGAAGCATGTTGTCAATGGGTAGTTCTCAATCTTCTTTTAAGCACCCTAAAAACAGACTTCCATCCAACAATACCCTACACTTTATGCAAGTCTCCACAGACCTTCACGTTGAAAATTACATTCCCACTATTTCTGCATTTGTTTTCAAACTTGTGTTAAATTCCTCTTCTGTTATGCTTATATGAAGTAAAATACATGGAATTAAATTACTTTCACTTGTCTGTAGCCATCTAAAGCAAAGGCATCTAGTTTGATCTCGCCCTCCTTTATCTTTATGTATCTTTTGTTACATAAAGGTCTATTTATGTATCTTTTGATACATAAAGGTCTATTGCCATTCTAATGTCCTGGAGCTCCTAGAGTGGCTCCATACAGGAGAATGAAGACTTTTGTGGTGTCCCCTGTCTTATGTGACAGCTTTTAACAAAGAGCTGAAAAAGCAGGTGTTTGGATACCTGTCATAATTCCCTTCCCCAGACAGCTAAGAATTAATTGCATTTGAACATAAAGTTAACCAAATAAATCTATTTCGAAAATAAGTCTTGTCGTTTCAGGCTTTTTCTTCTTTTTGCTATATACAGGAAACAAAATATATTTGTGCTTTTTGTCTTGTGTAGTTACAATACATATCATCAGTGAATATTTTTGTATGGATGTGTTTTAAATCCTACAGTTAGTAGCATTTTAGGAATTACTAGATGATGATTATAATCCATAAAAAGATACACTGATACCTGTTCTTTTTGACATTATGTGTGCTGGATACCTATATATATAAAAGACATACCTTTTTCCTGAGTTCTGCTTTTCAAAGGCATATTTACTACAAGTTTGCTTGCATATTATCTGATGAATCAGTTCTATGGTGTCAGGAACTTAATATTATTCCCTGAAAGCTCATAAATAAAATTAGACCTAGATATAATTAATTTTTACTTAAGGAGGTACATGTTCTTTGTTGCACAAAAATTGCTTTTCCCACATACCAAAAATTTAATTGCTCTGACCAATTCCAAAATAATAAATAATGTAATCTTGATATCAAAGTATTGGTCATCTATTTAATGATTATTATATAGTTAAATAAAAGCAATATATCTTTCCTCAGATATTCAATTAAGATTTCTTAAAAGATTTATAAAATATCTCTAGTTAATCAGAAAATTTTTTGGAAGTATTGGTAGCCTTTGTTTTAAAAAATGGACCAGACAAAAGCCTTGTCTCAGAATTGTGCCGGATGATTTGTTCTGGGTATCAGTGGATTTTAAAATGATGTTTAAGCACCCATATATAAATCCGGTATTTTTTTGGTTATTTCTGTAGAAAGGAAGGAAATGTGTTACAATTCCTATTAACTGCAGCACAAAAACAGTGGGGGAAAAAAAAAAGCAGAAATGAAAGGGCTTAACACATTCCAGTGTAAGTAAAGGCTATTGCCTTTTTGTCTAAGGAAGGTTGTAGAAAGAAAGCAAATCAGAACTGATAAAAATTATTGTGGGGATGGGACAGGAAGGTTGGAAGGAAAAGCACAGATTGGCTATTCTGAGCATATGCATCCCAGGGTCTAAAGGATGGTGACCACACCACCTGTAATGATTTATGAAAGGCTTGGAGAACTGAGAAGCTGCCACTGAGATGGGATAAATATATTGCTGATAGAAGGCATGATCCTGAAAATTACAGCACTGTGCAAGATTCCTAACTTTAAGTTGTGGGGAAACATAAAAGATGGAAAAGCTCTTAGGTATGAGAAAAAAGCAGGTTTAAGAAATAAAGCAAAAAGAATTTAGGAATCAGCTTTAGCTGCGAAAACCTGAAGGAAGAAGAAGATACAAATAATAGCAAGCAAGGACATTAAAACAATGTTGGAGTTTCTAGGTTTGGCTGAAATAGGTTTTGAACTTGCAAAAAATATGCTTAGCAGGATCTATAAGTTTAAGCTTAATAATGGAATATTGTGCATTGTTCTAGAAAGGTGTAACAAGCGAGTGTTGTGTACAACAGAAGTACGTGCGCTGTTGAGGACTGGTTAAAACAGTTGTGTGTAAATTTTAGAAGCATGCTAATTGGCTAAGAAGCTTTTAAGAATGGTCTGTAACCAGGAAGTCTCTGGATGCCTGTGCCAGAGTGAGCTTTGTACCGTCTCTGTCTCAACTCAGTATGTGAGACTGATAATGGAATAAAATAATAAAAGGCTCCTGGAACACCTTTCCAGGCTTCCCGTCCCATTTGTCGCTGAAAATGCCAACATAAGTCTTGATAGTATATGGAAACATGTTGCTTTTCATGCTCTCAAATCTTACTGAGTGATAGAATAGGGAAAGAATGAAGCATATCAGGCAGATGTAACTTTTAAATCATCTAATAACAGACAAAGGGAAAGTAAGAATACAGGAAGCTTAATGTATGCAAAATCTAATGAAGTATTTTGATAGTAAAAATTAATAATATAGTCGTTTGAAAAATCTCATTGAAAAATTCATGGGAATTGACTTGAATAACACAGAATCTGAAAACTTTCCAAAAGACTGAACGTAAATAAAAGATAGTGATAAGCAGCAGTATATTGAGCCGGAATGTGAAGGGCAAGAAGTGTGTCGTGAGATGTTACAGAGATCAGTTTTATGTCTGATCTAATTTAACATATTCATTAGTGATTAGCAAATGATATAGCCAGCATGTTAATGAGTTTCTTCAGATAAAGATGTACTAAAAAGCAGCAGAGACCAATAAAGTTAGTTCAGAGATCTAGAGAGGTTAAAAAATATGAGGAAGCTATTTAATCCAAGAGGCCACAAACTTGAATACGTTGTGAAAAATCTTTAAGACATAGATAATTGAAGACTTTTTTTGCATTATAAGCGCACCTATTGTTGGGATAACAAGAAAATAACTGTGTGCAGATCCTGATCAATAGATGCCTTGCATCTGCAAATAGATCTGTGTGCCAGGCAAGAGGAAGATGGCAAATGCCTTCATTTCCTCTCTTTAGTGTTTGCACAAGATGGAGGTTGGCATTTCCACAGTTGCTACCATTTCCACAATGGCTAGTTCCTCTTTGCTTTCTGGCATCATCTACACTTCATATTTTCCAGTCACCTACAGACAGCAACATAAACTGGTATAACCAATATGAGCAGAGGAAAATAAAATAAAAGAATAATCTATTATTTTTACCCATTTAAGTGGACTTTCAGGCTCAGACAGGAAATACTTATCCGAAGACTGAATTAGAAATTCACATTTATCAGCAATTTTTCATAGGGAAAAAGAAAATTGTAATGTGCACCTGGGATGTAGAGTTTGAATGCTGCTTTGAAATTTTTGCTTTAATATTTAGTTCCTTTGCTGGTTATCTGATTAATTTTGGTTAATATTCCAAGTCCAGCCTGCAACAAATGACCAGGCTTTCATGTGACTTCTGTTGCAACTTCTGTTTGCTTTTTGCATGGCATGACTGCTTAATGCCATGTTTTGTACTGGGGGCCAGGATTTTCTAGAACAATTTGCAGTACAAACTGAACGTTACCTTTTGGGTGACTGAATCTTTCCTTTTCTCCTGACTTAGTTTCCCACCTATGAACCCATAGTGACTTGGATTAACAGTGGATCTGAGAGCTACAGAAGGTGCTATGAAGAAAGTGAGGAAATAAAATTTAGTTGGATGTATTAAAAAATAGATATATTTTTACTTAGGACTTTAAGTGCTTATCTTACTGTGCAATGGAGTTTCAACATTTGAAATCTCAAGGCAGTGAAGTATGAGCTCAAGCACTGTTGAGCTGGGTGGCTTCCCTACATCTCTCAGTGGTCATGATGGAAAGAACTTTTCTGTTCGTACATTGATTTCCAGACTCACCTTGAAGAATGACTTGATGATATTAGCTGAGAAGAAAAATTGCAAAACAATTGATGACAATAACCCCACTTGTCTGGAGTGCTCAAAAATTCAACATTTGATTTCCACTCTTCTTTTTGACTCTGAATATTCCATTCTTAAACTGAGACGGTTAAAGTTCGCCTTTATTCTATATGTTGGAAACATGATAGGTCTTTCTAACATGAATGGATCTCAGAAGGGTTGCTGCACTGTATGTGCTGGATCTCAGTAATATGTACTTATGCTGAACAAAATATAGTACAGAATTACTGGGTCTCATGACCTGTTTTCCCCCATATCCTTTAGACACAAGTCAGATGGGGTATGAGAGGTAACTTGGACACAGCTTACATGATCCTCCTGGTTGTTCTTATATGTCAAAATTATAACTTTCTTAGAGAGCTGAAGTGAAATACAATAAATCCTTTAATTAAAACTTCCTCAATTTGGTTCAATTTTGTGCATAACTTTCCAGATGCTGCTGGTTATAGAATAAACCTGTGTCTACAGTGTTCCTTTCAGTAGCTGTGTAATCATTTAATGTGTAAATTGTGTTGTCATGCACAACATTCATTTTAATCTTTAATGTATGTGAATGTATATGCCTGGATTGTCAAATGCAGATACCTAAACCTATAGGAAATATATTAAATCTCTGTTTAGGCACATACTGATTTACAGATGTGGTTTGGTGCATTTCAGAACTGTGAATGCTCCCAGCACAGACGGGAATTAAGAAACTTTATCTACCTCATTGATGATTGGTAGATAGGTATAAGATACACTAATGTTTGGGGTTTGACATTTTAATGTTTTCCTTCATATAAAGATTATCTTTATTGATATTATAAGACAAAAAAATTGAATAAAAAGTCAGACTTGGAGGAAAAAGAAGGAAGAGCATTCTTAATCTAAATAATCCATGAAAATTATAGGATTAAAGATCCATTTTCTGTACTCAGTTAAGAAACATATTCACAGAGACATTGCCCATAAACGATGGGAAAATAATCTTTCCAAAATTACACAGCTAGGTACTTTGTTATTAAGCTATTTTGCTGATTCTCTTTAGTCTGTGCAGCTTGCGCTAAAAAGTTTACAATTCAAGAAATATTTTCATTTTCAGACAAGGGGTATAGAATGCAGAACACTTCACCAGAGAGTGTTTGAGACACCTGGTCACGAATCAATCAGTGCTGTTCCATGGATAAATTGGAGTAGCATCGGATATCCAGAAGAGGGCACTTGTGGCTCTCCAGTCTGTCTGCTCAACCCAAAGAGTGTCTGCACTACAAACTTCTTGTGATTGGGGGGGGGAAAGGCTTGAGAGACTCTTATCTGAAATGATCCGAAGTGCTAATAAGCAATTATGGGTTACGAATGGCATCAGTTGGAAGATTTGCTTGCAGGTTTCTGCTATCAATGGGCGTGTTTATCACACAAGCTGCTCTCAGAAAAGAACGACACCTTTCAAATGCTTTCAGAACTGCAGCTGGTAGCTGCAGAAAGGCACCCTTGTACCACAAGAACTAAAGGAATTTTCTGCTAAAAGTTCAGTCCAACCTATTAGACTTGATAAGTATTTAGACAGTGACACTGGGCATAAAGGGGCAAGAAAAGTTCTATTTCTGTATTTGTTGTAGAGGAAAGAAAAAGAAATAAAGGTTGATGGAATGGTGTACTTGATGCAATATAATTCAGTATTTGAGGTCTCACATGGAAAATAAGCCACAAAAATTTTATTTGACTGTTAAGGTTTTTAAACTCCAGGTAATTATGCCTTTGAAACCAAAGTAGGTGTTTGATAGATTGTTGATAATGTAGCATTGAAACCATGACACCTAAGTTCTAGTATATGAACAGAGCAGTCAAATTTGCTTTTGAAGAGCCGAGTTAGGAAGACTGAGACACTTTAACTTCTGTGCCTAATAGATGAAACATAAAATATAACTTCTGAGGGAGGTTATCAATGTCTATGAAGTTAGAGAAATAAAACCTAATCTGAGCTTTTTCATCATAGAAGCACATTTGGTAGCAGAACAAATATTTTGAAAGTGCTTATGTTGCAAAAAATCATAGTATTAAATTGTTTTAAAAGTTATTTCCAGTTAAATAGATTTGGTTTTTTTTGAGAAAATCTCCATGAAAACTTACAACTGAACTGACTGAAACCCTGTGTTATTGTGCAAAAAACCTGACCTCCAGTAAACTCCTCTTCCAAGTGAAGCTTTCTAACCATATTTTCCTCCACTGTTTTGCTGAAACTAATAGGACTGACTTCTGAGATACATAAACTTATGTCATGTGGCACATGAAGCATTCTGAAGGCTAGAGTTTAATGGTCTCCTGGGCTCGAGAAAAGCATTTTTTAAAACTTAATTGCAATGCCAAAAATGTGTTTGTTTTAAATACTGTGTTAAACTTTAATGGAGTAGATGTAGTGACAAATATTGAGAGGTAGAAAACAATCATTCCAACATCTACTGACACCATTTAGTTTCCAAGAAATGAATGTCTTTTACAACTACATCAGTTAAAACTTCTCTATTTTGCTTGTTGAAGAGTGCTGGGTGTGTGTGTGTGTGTGTGTGTGAGCTCTCTCTGTTGGGAGGATGTGGAGGGGTGTGAGGCAGTGGCATCTTTGCTTTTTTTTTTATTAGCTACTTTTTGCAAATTAGTCTTGCTGAATGATTGAATTGTATACATTTTTAGCAGCTCTCCCTCCAGTTGCTATAGCAATGCTGTGGCTATCGTGATGTGTGAGTAAAGCATTGGCTTTTGGGAAAAGATTGCTAGAACAGCTGATGTGGTTTGAAGGAAAGGGAGAAGCTATCTGACATAATTCTTTTGACCTGAAAGTTTGTTTTTTTGTATTGAGCAGTATTAGTTGACAGAAGTCTCTTTTTCCTATAAATCTTGCCTTGTTTGGTTTTTCCTCTGAGATTTCAACACATCATACTAATTGAATAATACAAGATACAATTTGTAAAGCAGTATCATCAAATTCATTCCAGTTATCCCTCTATACTATATTTCTCACCAGTGTCCTCTTGAGTTCTTATTAAGTAAAATTTGATAAGCTATGATGATTGCAGGGTCACCTTCCTGATTTACAAAGAAGCTGCTGAGCAACAATATTCTACAAAGGATTACGGAACTAATCCCCTAATTTCTTGTCCCTTCAAAGACTGTGTTGCTTATCTGTTCAGGGTGGCATGAATAAAAAAAGAAAAATGGCTTTTTTTATTAATGTATCTGTACAGTACCTGTGGCTGAGATGATCCTAAATTTAGAGTGTCATGTTCTTACCTCTGACTGAAAAATAGGTAATGAAAAGAAAATATCTGCGTGCATCATCAGGAAATGAGAGACCTGGAAGGTACAAGACTGATGTAAATGTCTACTCCATTTAAGGGAGCAGAACTGTCCTGTACTACATCAGATGAGGTTTGTCATTCCCAAATTCCTATTTGTGTGTTGAAGAGTACACACCAAAATGGCAGAAAAAAAGGCTGTATGGAAAATCTTGAGTGCACCTCTTCTGTGAGATGGTAAGGATGAGGAATCAAGGAGTGTGAGGGGCAGGGGAGGATGTCCATGCATATCAGTAATGTCTTACAGTTGTGAAAACCCATGAAGGCCCAGACTTGTACCTTCCTTAAAAAAAAAACTCATGCATTTACAAGTGCCAGGTAGATGCCCATTATCATGAACGTAGTTAATTTTCTTGTATTAAAACCAACAGGATTGCTCATGTTTAGTGTCTATAGATCTGGTAACACTTTATAAAGAACAGTCACAGGACTATTGCAATACTGGTTATGCATTCTTTCTTGATATAGGCAGAAAGGTATCAAATGGTTTCACTACATGTCAAATACAATGACTGTGGTTGTAACTGGTATAAATGTTTCAAATTCTTCTGTCATTACAAGGAAGAAAACAAGAAAAATAGAAAGTGTTAGCATACTTTTGGATAGGAAGTATGGTTCTAAGCAAAGCATCATTTATTTTTTTCCATTTTTTCAGAGACATTCATTATTGATGGACTCCTGACTGAATCTGGAATAAGCATGAATCTGTCCTTGGTCTACAATGTATATGATGAACAGAGGTGGTACTAATTAATATGTCCCACAGCTATGAATTCTTTGGCTTGCTAGAACTGTTTTTTCTGCTGGAATGTTGTCTGAATTTTTTTCAGCACAGCCACTTGTAATGGTTGTTGCTAAAGATAGCAAAATGAAGTATTTGGATTTTTTTGAGAGCTTTGCATTTTTAAGAGAGACAACAGAAAAATAATGAAGGGTCCAATGTGCAACACATGACATTCCTTTGAAGTCACATGTAGTGCTAAGGAACTCAGAACACTACTTCAGGCTATAGGAGCCTGATGAAAGAACAGATAATTTCACTAATTAAACCCTATTATTGGTAGGAGTGAATAAGGAATGTTGAGGAAGTATACCTCATGATTATAAGGAGACTAGACAGAGGCTGCCATAAGCACTGATACCACGCATCTGA